>NC_072373.2:116040757-116343787 GCF_028885625.2 Pongo pygmaeus | reverse complement strand
TGTTGTTCTGATTGGGAATTACACATGACTATGAAAAATGGGATTTTACTATACATAATGGCATTTAACAGAAGTAGTTTTATGAAAGGAAAATATCCTACAAGGTAGGAAAAAAACAAGTATTTATTAATGCTTCATTTTCTGAACTTAAATAGAATTAAGCTAAATTGGCTTTGCTTTTTCCTCCAATAAAATAACTTTTAAAAATTCACTTTAATGGAGTAGTTCTAGAGATATATTACTCTTTGGATATGGTTATCTAGTTTGCAGCAAGTATCTTGTGATATATAGCTTAGATCTCAGCAGGAAAGAAAAAAATCTTAAATTACATATCAGTTTCTGTATTTGTAAGAATTCTGTAGCAAGTGACAGAAACGCTACTGAGATTAATGTAGGCTAAGAAGAAATTCATTGACTTACATACATTAAAATCCAGGCATAGATCAGTAACAGCTAACTTCATGTCCTCAAGTGTTGGTCATTAGAATTGTTATTTGATTCTCTTTTCTTCTGGGTTGGATTTTTTCTCAGCTAGACTCTGTCAGTGTAGCAGTGAAGGTAGCTCTAACCCCCAAGTCATACAGGGTCCTTAAAGCTTCTCATCTTTTTGAAGTCTAATAACAAATCTCATGAAGGGACTTTGGCCCTGTGCCCATCTCTTGGACCAATTATTGTAGAGAGAAGAGAGGACAATGAAGTGCCATGATTGGTCAGGCGTGGGGACATGTCTACCCTTGCAGCTGGGTATAAATAGCATAATATGATTAATAACTGTAGCAGAACCCCAAGACATAAGGGAGGGGGAGTTCCTGAAAGGGTGGGATGCCGAGGAATCAATACTACAGGAAATGATCTCTTTTAAAACATTTAATCTCTCTTACTTTGAGGCCAGCAGTAGTACACAGTTATCATAAAACTATCATTTTTAGAAAAACAGATATTGGCTGTAAACCAAAACTGATTTGATTTCTAGGCACTGCTTTTACTCAAATATTATCATATTTAATTTTTTAAATAAAAAATTGCTTTTATTTAAAAGTTATTTCTTTAAAAAATTGAAATACCGATACCTTAATGTGCACAGTTTAAAAGTATTTCTTGTAATTTTTATTTAATTTTCTTTGAAAAAATCAAATAAGATTCTCTAAAATCAATGCTGTTGATTTTTAGGGAGTTGGAATACTTTGGAAGATTAACAATCTTTGACATTGAGAAAAATATTGTTAGCCTAGTTAAACAATTATGTTTTTAAAACAATTTTATTCTACCATTTTGAAAATGAAATTCTAAACAAATTACTTTCCAAGGTGTTTTGCTTTTAAAACAATGGTCTTATTAAACACAAATTGAGACAACGTCATTATTGTAGTATTTCTGAGGGCTCCCTAATAATACTTTTTAACCATGATTTCGTGGAAATTATGTGAAAGGAACTACTTCACTGACTCTTATATAAAATGGGTATATAAGAGTTTTGAAACATTACTTAAGTATGGTGTAATGTGGTACCTGTTTAATTACCAAAAATGTTATTTGGCAGATATTGCAGGATAAAATCTTATCCCCTTTTTAAAGTTTTTTATAGCCTCCACTGGGAGAACAGAGGTACTCAGAGCAGGGGTAGTCAGTTGAAAGAGAGGGGTGGGTGCTCCAAATAACATTTCATACTATTTTTATATTCTATTACTGTATCAATGTCTTCAGCTTTGGTGCCATAAAAATAATAATTTTAGTAATAACTTTGAGTTTATATATGCCATACACAGTAGGAGTTTTGTAGTTTTGCCAAGTGTCATCTGGTAGTTGGATCTTTAGTGAATATTAAATGTTGGTAGATTATTGGTGAATGTACTTAATTGTACATAAAAATGAACATTCATGGAATTGGGTGTGATTTGCCAATAAGAATCATCATAGCAAGTACTTTGTATTGTTAGATTAGTTTGGGCACCCTTCGGATGACTTTAGACCTTATTTGGAAAATTACTGCTTCTACTTCAAAAGCCTGTAATAATTAGAGTTCTCCAATATTAATTCCATATATTGATTAGTTAAGCCATGAAATCTAGTAAAATGATACAGTCTTTATTACCTCTGTTCACAGAATTGTATCTCAATCCAACTTGGTAGCTTTCAGCAGAACACTTTGTCAAAATATTATTAATTTTAGCTGAAAATTCTATTCACTAATTTCAGTGTTTAAGTTAGAATGTACATGCTAATGAAAATTTTAATTTCCTTTGAATAGAATTAGATTTGCTAACTAGAGCAATCTCACAATGTAATGCTGATGACTGAAATGACACTTCAGCCTCCCTTGGGTGACAACCCTAAGTTCAGACAACCTTACTCTAATAGGAATATTGGGGACTTATCACAATATATTAGCTGTCATTTAGAGTAACAATTTCCATGTCAGGGCATTTTATACCTGTCTCATTTGGTTTATAAGGACGTATATATTAGCATTCATGTTTTCTTATAAAGAACTTTATATATTTTTATTCTCTATGAGTCAGATATTATCATCTTCCTTTACACATGAGAAAATTGAGTTTAAGAGAGAGATTAACACGTGGAAGTTCACACAGACTCGCAGGAAGAATTATGAACTGAAACAGCTTTGAGTCTTTCTTTACTTTCTGGATAGAATATTAGTTCATTATATCCAAAAAACCTGTCTTCCTTTCTCTAGTAAAAGGAAAAACCACAATTCTGAATTGTTTGCGTGGGTGTTAAATGCAGTAAAACACTGGGCAAGTACTTACAATAAAGGCTTCACTGCTTGGTTCTGTTTCAAAACAGAGTTTGTGGCAGTGCAGTCTAATCTGTACAGCTAAGCTGCATGATAAAGTAGTTGTTTCCAAGAATTGCTAATCAAGCAGAAAGTTAGTATTCTTGCTACATTTGTAAGAGAATATTTTCAGCAGAATATTTTTATTGCTGAAAATATTCTCTATAATATGTAAAAGCCCAGATAAATATATTAGATACATATTTTAGGATAAATATACTTGGGAAAATTGTATATTAGAAATAATATTTTGTTCTTGTGTTTCCTTTCTACTTCCTCTGTAATTCACTCACCAGGAAGGTGTTAGCACACTTACTGAGACAGAGCCTAGAAAATGTTCTGGTGAATGTAGAAATGAATGTATTTTAGAATTAGGGATCTTTTATAAGTATGCAGACCCTTCTCACAAAAGTACACTTTGCTTAAATAAAATTTAGCTAAGCTAGATAAAAGAATAACTCATTGCATTTAAGTAGACCTTTCTCCTTCTAGGCTTCGAGTATTGCACACCTAAGATGGATCCTTTGAAGAGGCAGGTAAAGCAGGTTGTGGATTGTTGGAACCTCTTATTCTTTAAGTGTTTGCGCTGTTATGTTTTCTCTCTGGGCTAAAGTCAGTCACTTGAGTGGAAGGAAACACAGCAATCCAATCTTAGTGTATGGATAAACAATTCGAGGCTTAGCAATGGCAGAAGTCATAGCATAAGCATGGTAGAGCAGAGACTAGAACTCAGATTGTTTGGTTGCTTTCATTGTTCTAGTTTCTGGCATAAGAATTTGTGTAGAAAACTGGCGAAAAAAGGACCTGTTAAACATATTCTGTTTCTTTATGAAATCTGCATTCTCTTGGAACTAAGTGTAATGTGCTAGACTCAGTTTGTTAGGCCATCAGTGTGCATGAATGTGGTTAGAGGCAGTGGTATCCCCAAACTTGCAGCACAGGAAAGAATTTTAATCATTATATGCCATGGATTTTCAGGGCATTTTAAACCTTTATAATGGGGTAACTTATGATTAAGATTTACACAGTCAAAATTGTTAGCTGGTGTAATAGCTGAATAGTTAAGTATTTATTTTGGTTAGTTGCTTTAGCTTTAGCTTCGAAAAATCATTTTTCCTATCGGAGATTCTTCACAATGCTTTCAGTAAAATGTTTCTGAATAGTTCCTGCTATATGGTAGACTGCTAACACTGTTTCTTGCTCTCTCTGTGGGGCTGATGCTACAAGTCTGATTTAGAGTCAGCTGTGCTTTTATTTTTTTTCCTTGAGTGGCTAGGGCATGCATTGGGGGAAGATAAATTTTAGGGCAAGAGGACACTCAGGGTTGTGGGAGATGAACTGTCAAGGATACCTTTGGCTCACTGTCCTCAAGCTTGTTCAGCTGCAGTGACGGCATAACTGAGAAGAGGGATTGTGCTCTTGCTGGGTGCGGGACAGGAAGATGTCTCAGGCCACGTAAAGCTGGCCACAGCAGAGGACAAGGTACTCCCTGTGAGGCAAAACTGAAGAAAGGGGATTGAGGTGGCAGTTCTGGGGAAACTATGTTTGTTAGGTAGACTAATAGGAACGGTGGAGTCTCACTTGGGCTCTTTGTAGGTCTGTGGAAGAACAGCATGAGTGTGGACATGAAAAAATCTTTCTGCAATCCATTTACCACATACTCCTTTGCAATATCAGTCAGGGTTCAGTGCAGGAAACAGAAAGGGATATAATGCAGGGAATTAGTTGCTTAGGGAATCTTTTGAAAGGGCTGGAGGGCTGGGCTCTAGGCTGAGCCTCTGAGAATGATTTCTAGGACACCTTGAAACAGTCCACAGTGGGAGCTGCCACCTCTGCTTGAGTCTGGAAAGTGCCAATCAGGAGGTTGTTACTGAAACAGTGGCAAGAAAATGCTACTGTAGCTGTGATCCAGGTGATCACGACAGCCACTGCTGTTAACATTGTAACTGCTGGAAGTCTGGAATGTAGGATCTGGCCATTGCTGTGACAGCTTCTCCTTGATGCCGGTGAACTGGTGACTAGATGCTGTTATGATGAATCTGGTCCCTGCTGCATCTGCCATTGTCTATAAAATAATTAGAAAATGATTAATTCTGTTTTTAATATAATTTAATTGTAATTTTATGCAACTAAATTGTTAATAGTGGCTGTGTTTGACAACTGATTTGTGAAATTCATAAAAATTTAATAATTGGCCTTGCAAGAGAGTACAGCCAACTCCATTGCATCACTGTAAAACCTCCTAGCTGATGCTTCTACTCCTTAATTGAAAATTCTCTCTTTTTTGTTTTAGTTCAAAGCTGGAGACTGGATACTGACATGTTCATGACCTTGTGTACAAGCTGAAAGCCGCTGAAAGCTACAGGCCAATGGGGCTCTGCTTTACTTCTGCCTTCCATATCTTGTGTCCTGCATCTTAATTGTGGAATCAGATTTGCATCCAGAATACTAGCTATAAAGGAGTCTGGAAAATACGGTTTTTAGTTTTCCAACTTCTGCATTTCAGGAAGGCATACTACAAGGAGGAGGTCGCTGAGTGATAGCTGATCCTTTCCCAGGCACTCATCTTTTTAAACATAGTATTTTAATTACAATTTAGCCCATTCTTGATGACTTATTGTCATTTCTGTGAGCTCTCTTTTCATAATGGCCTGTAGTTGGAATGATCATAGGGCCAAGGGATTTTAACATCTGTAGTAACTTTTTGTCCTAGGTTAGCTTGTATCTCTCTCACCTCCCATAACTGCTGCTGAGACATCTATGTTTGATATCATTTGATGTCAACCTCCCCTGCAAGCCACAGGCAGGGAGAGCACCTCACCCAAAGCAACCAATTTATTGGCTGGTCAGCAACCTGTGATTTCTGTAGCTTAAAAAGATGAGTGGGGCTTATTATCTTTTGAACCAAGACAAAAAGGAAAGAATTTCCAATTAAGGGTGGGAGCTTCAGCTGAGAGGTTTTGAAGTGAGTTGGCTGTATTCTTTTGCAAGACCAATTGTTAAATTTTCAAGAATTTTGTGAGTTGCCAAACAGCCTTTTTTAAGAATTAAGTTGCATAATAATTTAATAAAAACAAAGATAATAAATACTCAAAACAAATTATTTCCTAATTATTTGCCCACATTTTACAATTATCTATGCTTTTGAATTTCTTTATATCTACTATATCTGTATGGTAGAAACACTGTATAGTGGTTTGCTACTGTACATATCTTCCCAGCTCCCTTTTCACTGTTATCACAGTTGACTATGGTGGTAGTTGTTGGCATTTCCTGAACATATCACACTGATTGTGGGGGCAGGGAGGGAGAATCAAAGTTGGAGAGGCCATGAGAAACCATGTACAAACTAAAATTATGGGAGAAGAAACTATGAGAGAAACGATGAGAAAAACCTAATGCATGATGTAGAACTGAGTGGTGTTAATAGCAGAGCACTGGAGGGAAGGGCCACAAAACTCTTCACCCCAAGGTCTAGAATCATTCTAGAATCATCCTACAAGCCTAGTTTTCATGAGATTCAGCCCTATTTTATTTCTTGCTCTTGGAATTATATGAAATTACGAATTTTTGTGTGTTGCCAGCTTTAATAGAATACCCTGGAATTTTATTTACTTTTAATTTTGTTTATTTATGCTTATGTGCCATCTTCTCATGAAAAAGAGGCAGTATGTTAAATGTTTGAGTTCAGATTTTCTGATGTAGATAAATAAGCTAAAGAAGGCAGGGAGAAGTGTGATATATGAGAATTTCCAGAGCAGGGTATTTGTAACTTGGAAGTATTTAGTCCAAGTTCCCTCTCCCAACACATTTTACACTAGAATAAGATTGAAAGGCCAGATGTGGTGGCTCATGCCTGAAATCACTTTGGGAGGCCAAGGCAGGTGGATTGCTTGAGCTCAGGAGTTCAAGACCAGCCTGGGCTACATGGCAGAACCCCATCTCTACAAAAAAATACAATAAAAGGTAACTGGGCATGGTGGTGTGTGCCTGTATTCCCAGCTACTTGGGAGGCTAAAGTGGGAGGATCACTTGAGCCCAGGGAGGTCAAGCCTGCAGTGAGCCATGCTTGCACCTGCATACTGCCTGGGCAACAGAGTGAAACTGTCTCAAAAAAAAAAAAAAAAAAAAAAAAAAAAGACTGAAAGCTGTCTTGAGGAATGCCACTTATAAATAAATACATTTTTAAAAATTCAGTAGTATTTTTCAAGTATAAACATTGTGGAGACTATTGTAGTTGCTTGTACAATACTGGGGCATTGGTGATATCTGTCTCTTTACTATTGTAGCTCCTGCCTATGCCTCTAGTAACTGCTAAGGTGCAGACTGTAGATCTGGACTGTCTGTGTCTGTGGCTCACAACCTCGACTTCTCTGCTGCCTTTGATTTGCTCCCTCTGCAGTTTTGTTTTCTCTGTACTCTGATTGCTTCTCCCATGCTTTTCTGCTTTCCAAAGAAAAAACTGACCTTGTATAGATCCTGTCAGCCAATTGCAGTGCTCTTAACTTCTCCATTGTGAGTTGTTCAGTCTGAGGGGTTAGGTATAAACCCAGAGTGGTATTCTCTTTTCTGTTGTGTTTGGTTTTGCTTACATATTCAGGAGCTGCTCTTTACCCCCAGAACATCGGTATATATGTTTTTTTCTGTTTCTAGATTTAAAAATATTCCAGAAGCCTGGCCTCAAGATAGATAGTATTTTACTTTTAATTTGGTGCCCTTGTTTTAGAGATTTGAACTGGATTGCATTTAGTAAACCAAACCCCATCTTTAAAAAAATCATCTTAAAAAAAATAGTGGGCCGGACATGATGGCTCACATCTGTAAATCCCAGCACTTTGGGAGACTGAGGTGGGAGGATTGCTTGAGCCCAGGAGTTTGAGACCAGCCTGGGCAACATAGTGAGACCTTTTCTCTACAGAAAAAAAAAAAAAAAAAAATTAGCCGGGTGTGCTGGCACGTGCCTGTAGTTCCAGCTACTCAGGAGGCTAAGATAAGAGGATCACATGAGCCCAGGAGTTGGAGGCTGCAGTAAATTATGATCGTGCTACTGTACTCCAGCCTGGGTGACAGAGCAAGACCCTATCTCTAAGAAAAAAAAAAAAAGGAAAAAAATACTGGTTCAAATTGGATTTTTCTCTTCTTTCATAAGATGATAAATGAAAAAAAAAAGAAAATAGATTTTTGAAAAGCAAATAATCTCTTGGGATTTCTTATTAAAGTATAAAAAATTATCTAATTGAGGCATGTTAATCCAATATTAAAGTATTAAAGGCTGAGTGTGGTGGCACAGGCCTATAGTCCCAGCTACTCATGAGATTTGAGACCAGGTGAACTGCCTGAGTTCAAGACCAACCTGAGCAACATAGTGAGACCCTGTCTCTAAAAACAAGTAAATAAAAAAAAAATTTCCTCTGATTATAGGAGATAGGTAGAAAAAATGTGTTACAGTGCAGATGAGAATTTCCTTAGCACTTTTAATGTGAAGTTTATTTAGATTGGGTGGCCAAGGAAAGCATCCCTGAGGGGGGGGACATGTCCATTGTGAGTTGAATGACTGGGAGGAAGGCATCTGCCCTCTGAAAATTTTTTACTCAGAGAGAATTGTAAAACACAAATATGAGAACCTGGTTCCATATAGGAATAGAAAGGCTGATATGGCTGGCACCAACTAAATGAGGGGTGAAAGAGAGAGGGATCAGATTGAAGAAGTAGACAGGGACCAGTGGGGGTCTGTTAGCCACAGTAAGGGGTTTGGATTTTATTTATTCTTAATGCCACTGGAAAGTATAAAGTTGGAGAATGATTGGTATGTATGTCAAAAAGTCATTGTTTGTGATGTGGAAGGAGGGCAAGAGTGGAAGAAGGGAAACCCTTCAGTTTGGATGAAAATAAATGATGGCTTGGACTACTATAAGAATAGTGGCAGTGAAATGAAGTGGATAGATTTGAGATATGTTTTGAAAGAGGAACTAAATAAGACTTAACTGATTGATTGCAGGTAAGGAAGGGAGAGGACTTCAGGAGAACCTCCAAGTTTTTGCTTTGAGTAACTGGTGGTGGTACTATTTCGAGGAATAGGAAAGACAGGAGGTTGGGTGGAGTGATCAGATTTTTTGTGTGAAGGAGATGTATCTACCACCAAGATTATTTTCTTAACTTTTTACTCTACTTGCTTTATTATACATTAACCCATTCCTCCATCCATCAGTCTATCTTGTTTTTTTTATGCCTTTCAATGTAAATTGCAATGCATTTCCACAAGAAAGGCTTTTAAATGCCCAGTTTTTCTAATTTTACGGATGAGAAAACTAAAGCTTGGAGAAAAATATGCTCAAGGTCGTATAGCTAGTTACTGGTGAATCTAGGATCAGCATGCAGGTTACCATTAGTCCAGGACTCTAATTTGATTATATTTTAACTTGTAAGAATAAAAGTGAAATTTGGAAATGGGACAAGTTTTCCCATGAACTCGTTTATGTGCTAAAATCTCTTAGACCCAAATTTCTAAGACAAAAATGCAAAAGATGTAGTACTACAGTTGCATTTGACTGGATTACAATGTTAGCATGGCACTTAGGACTTGTTGGAAAGTACCTTGTAATGTTGTAGAATTGGAACATTTTCAGATGTTTGGTTCAGGAAAGTAGCTTGGGATTCTTCCAAGCATTAATCCTCTTATTGGCAAGGCATTTGCATTTTAATTAGCAAATGTGCCTTGCATACCTACTATGCACTAAGCCCCATGCAAGGCCCAGATATCATAAAAGAGAATGATTCAAGTTCCGTACTTCAAAGTAATTCAGCCTTTGACTTCTGTGTCAATTTTCTGAAATTTCTCTTTTTTTGCTGTATGTTTGTTTAAAAATATAATAAAAACTGAAGTTCAAAAAGGTAGAGAAGCTTATTCAATCTAGGCAAAACTTCAGCCTCCTTGGTAAAATTATATGCACATGACTGACATAGGCTACAGAATTGAATCAATAGCTAGTAGTATGAAGGGCAAACAGATTTTTCATTTGCTTTGTGTAAGCACTTTATTTTCCAAGGAGTGAAAATAAGCTGTTTTAGTTTCTATCATATGGAATTAACTAGCTAGGTTATCAGTTAAGTCAGTATCCAACCTGGAAGTTAATAATGACTTAAGTTGGTACAGAAATATGAGACATATTTGTCTTTAAAAGTCAAACTAATTGTCTGTCTTTAAAAGTCAAACTAATTGTCTCATATTGATGTTATTTTTATGCTTTCTTGTAAAATAAACATTTTCACTATTGAGCTCTGAGAATTTGGATTTTAAGGAAATTAACCCAATAGAGCATTATGTTCTTTCCTTGAAGTGGTCATTCTCTGTTCTAAAATTTAATATCCTCCAGCAACTCTCTCAGCTCATATCTTCCCAAACTAATTTCCCATTAGTGCCCAATATGAATACTCAGTTACAGCCAAAGTATTTGTTACACATCTTCAAAATCCAGTTCTAAATTTATTTCCTTCAGAGATTTTTCTAGGATTAATCTATTACTTTTTATTTCTGTATTTTTCACCCCCAGGATACCTAAATAGTTATGTACTTTGCCATATATTATTATTAATTTTATAGCTATTTAGTGCAGTAATTTAGACCTACCCAGCAGACTATAGTGATAAAATTGGTCTATTTATTACTGATGCTGAAAAAAACTTATCAAATTTAAGTTAATCTGTAAACACTTTCTATACTGGAAGGCATCTTTATACCTTTGACAAGAAGAGTTTCTCTTTGGTGGAAAGTTTCAAGAGGAACACACATGGGTTAAAAAAGGGATCTGTTCTTTTTTTTTTTTTTTTTTTTTTTTTTTTCCAGTTCACTCTCCCAAATTTGACAAGGAAAAAGAGAAATGGAATGGAATTTAGTTCCTTGTTAGTAAGAATTAGAAAAGTATAAAGGTAGAGGAGACCAAAATTGATATCAATTTGAATTTATTTGGGATATATCTTTCAACTAGAAGTTTACTTTTAAAAACCTTCTCTTTTTGGCTGGGTGTGGTGGTTCACACCTTTAATCCCAGCACTTTGGGAGGCAAGCAGGAAGATTGCTTGAGTCCAGGAGTTCAAGACTAACCTGGGCAACATGGTGAGACCCTGTCTCTACAAAAAATAAAAAAATTAGCCAGGTGTGGTGGCGCATACCTGTGGTTTCAGCTATATGAGAGGCTGAGGCAAGAGAATCACTTGGGCCCAGGAGGTCAGTGCTCCAGTGAGTCATGTTCAACATAGGTAAGACTGTAAAGTGAAATTAACATTTGGTACCTTGTTACTTTTTTTCTCCTGTCCCATTCTCATTTTTACTTCTTGGTATTACTTTTCTGTGTCTGCACACTGTCTCCTGACTGTCTAGTCTCAGCATCCTTTCTTATTGGCACTCACTATCACTTGGCATTTTTCCATTGTGTAATAGGTGGGTGTCAGGAAAGTTATTTGATTAATCTGTTCTATACTAGGTTATACTATACTGATGTGAGGAATTATCACTGCTAAACCTACTCAGGGATATTTTCCTCTTAACTTCCTGTGTGACCCCAAATAACAGAATTTCAAGCAAGGCTGTAGGAACTTTTCTGCAAGTCATGCCTTTAAACGTATTCTGCCTGATGTAACTGATTCTGGAAAGTATGAGGAAGATGTTAGTGGTTCCTAGCCCCATCTTTTATCACCACATTTCTTCAGGCAGCTCCACTTCTCTTGCCTGAGGATGGTCTTTCTCCATGTGTTGTTTTTCTCTGTCTTCTTACCAGAGTCCTCTGTAACAGTATTTTGTTGTTCAGAATAAATTAATTACGGAATACCCTGCATTTTGAGATTCTTTGTATATACTGAAATATAAGTCAGCTTCATCTTTTCTGAGTGACAATTCTTTTGGGGCATTGGGAAGCCTCTTATATTAGAAGAAGGTCTAGAGCCTGGATTTTGGTTCTTAGTCCTAAATTTGAATCCTAGGTCTGCCACAGTTCTGTATTCAAAAGTTCCATAAAGAATCAGGACAAAAAATTGCTACTAACCATTTACCACCCAGAAGCCATAATAATAATTAATTTTATTTTTCTTTTACTATTTTAAATTATTTTGGCTATGACCATCCTAGATGTGTGAATACGTGGTCAAAAAATGTGAACTTTTTGGGAGATCTTGATACATTGTATCTTTCTGGCTCTAGAGCTCATACATGTTTCATACTAAATTGTCTCAGTCTTTGGGGCTTTATTATTATTATTTTTTTATTAGGCAGTGTTAGATCTTGTAGCCAAAAAAAGATTTTTTTTTCCTCTTTTGGTTGTAGATAGTCATCTGTTATTTTGGATTATTTGCTGGATTGTTAACTATACAGGAAACTTCCAGGCCTCATCTCACAGCAATGACTGTCATGTTGATAAACAATTATGATATCCCAGGTTATGTTAACCCTGCCTAAGTAGTTACATGGCCCAGTGAGGATGCCTAGTAGCTATTGGTGATTGGTTCTGTTTTGTCTCCTACACCTAAAATTTTGCCATAGGTAACTGTTTTGATCAACATAGGATAGCATCCTTTTATTCTGTATGTAAAAAAGTACTATATGTAAAAAAGGAACTTAACTCCTCACTACCCTGTTTCTGTCCTCTAGACAGCCAGATGGATCTTGTGTAAAAGTAGAAGTAATCTTGGCTATAGAACAAGAACTGTTGATATTTCCCTTTTAAAAAGTTGAATCAGTCTTAAGTTTGAGTTGGTGAGTAAAACAAAACCAAAACCAAACCCAAACCTGGGATAAGCTACCAATAAGTTACCAAAGTATTTAAAAACTTGACAGATGTAAAACATTAATATATAATTTATTCTTAGCAACTTAATCTCTTTATTGAGTGGCAGTGTTTCAGTAATAAAGCTGAGCTATTTGGATACACTGGCCTTAATCTAGTGGAAAACAGGAGGCTTTTAAATTGGCACATACACAAATCATCTTAGGATCCATGAAGTGCCTTATTGTTAAATTACTGCTTTTAAGTCTTATGTTTTCTCTGACTACTTCTGATAGTATTAGTAGGCATCTCTTACTGTATCTTTTTTCAGAAGGCAAATTTAGGCAGTTTTTATAAGGTGAATATAGGTAGATTTTCATATGTATTCTGGTGTATTGGGAATTACTGCCGATGATTACTTCCCAGATAATCCATTCTAACCATCGAGTATCTAGAAATGATATGTTTTAAGTCACGATGATTCTTAAAAAACTGCTGAATTAACTAAGCTACACATTTTGCTGGAAATTAAACAAAACTTACTTGCTTCTTTGAAGGAAATTGATTTATTCCTTGATTTCTTCTCTGAATCTTGAATACAAATTGATTTTTTGTTTTTTTTTTTTCTATAAAAGTGAACTTGGAGACCAGTATAGCACAATATAAAGCAAGGAAAGTTAAAATGAATTAAAAATGCTTTGTTTAAAAAGAGAGAAGACAGAAAATATACAATTTGTTTGTGAAAGAATTCCATGGAAATAACTTATTTATTTATTTATTTTATTATACTTTAAGTTCTGGGGTGCATGTGCACAATGTGCAGGTTTGATATATAGGTATAAATGTGCCATGTTGGTTTGTTGCACCCATCAACTCGTATTTACATTAGGTATTTCTCCTAATGCTATCCCTCCCCCCTCCCCCCACCCCCTTACAGGCCCCAGTGTGTGATGTTCCCTGCCCTGTATCCAAGTGATCTCATGGTTCAGTTCCCACCTATGAGTGAGAACATGCAGTGTTTGGTTTTCTGTCCTTGTGATAGTTTGCTGAGAATGATGGTTTCCAGCTTCATCCATGTCCCTGCAAAGTTCATGAACTCATCCTTTCTTTTGTGACTGCATAGTATTCCATGGTGTATATGTGCCACATTTTCTTAATCCAGTCTATCATTGATGGACATTTGGGTTGGTTCCCAGTCTTTGCTATTGTAAATAGTGCCGCAATAAACATACATGTGCATGTCTCTTCATAGTAGCATGATTTATAATCCTTTGGGTATATACCAAGTAATGGGATTACTGAGTCAAATGGTAATTCTAGTTCTAGATCCTTGAGGAATCGCCACACTGTCTTCCACAATGGTTGAACCAATTTACACTCCCACCAATAGTGTAAAAGCATTCCTATTTATCCACATCCTCTCCAGCACCTGTTGTTTCCTGCCTTTTTAATGATTGCCATTCTAACTGGCATGAGATGGTATCTCATTCTGGTTTTGATTTGCATTTCTCTGATGACCAGTGTTGATGAGCATTTTTTCATGTGTCTCTTGGCTGCATAGATGTCTTCTTTTGAGATGTGTCTGTTCATATCCTTTGCCCACTTTTTGGTGGGTTTTTTTTTTTCTTGTAAATTTGTTTGAGTTCTTTGTAGATATTTCTGGGTATTAGCCCTTTGTCAGATGGGTAGATTGCAAAAATTTTCTCCCATTCTGTAGGTTGCCTGTTTACTCTGATGGTTGTTTCTTTTGCCTTGCAGAAGCTCTTTAATTTAATTATATCCCATTTGTCAATTTTGGCTTTTGTTGCCATTGCTTTTGGTGTTTTAGTCATGAAGTCCTTGCCCATGCCTATGTTCTGAATGGTACTGCCTAGGTTTTCTTATAGGGTTTTTATGGTTTTAGGCCTAACATTTAAGTCTTTAATCCATCTTGAATTAATTTTTGTATAAGGTGTTAGGAAGGGATCCAGTTTCAGCTTTCTACGTATGGCTAGCCAGTTTTCCCAGCACCATTTATTACATAGGGAATCCTTTCCCCATTTCTTGTTTTTCTCAGGTTTGTCAAAGATCAGATGGTTGTGGATGTGTGGTATTATTTCTGAGGCCTCTGTTCTGTTCCATTGGCCTATATATCTGTTTTGGTACAAGTACCATGCTGTTTTGGTCACCGTAGCCTTGTAGTATAGTTTGAAGTCAGGTAGCGTGATCCCTCTAGCTTTGTTCTTTTTGCTTAGGATTGTCTTGGCAATGCAGGCTCTTTTTTGGTTCCATATAAACTTTAAAGTAGTTTTTTCCAGTTCTGTGAAGAAAGTCATTGGTAGCTTCATGGGGATGGCATTTAATCTATAAATTACTTTGGGCAGTATGGCCATTTTCACAATATTGATTCTTCCTATCTATGAGCATGGAATATTCTTCCATTTGTTTGTGTCCTCTTTTATTTCCTTGAGCAGTGATTTGTGGTTCTCCTTGAAGAGGTCCTTCACGTCCCTTGTAAGTTGGATTCCTAGGTATTTTATTCCCTTTGTAGCAATTGTGAATGGGAGTTCACTCATGATTTGGCTCTCTGTCTGTTAATGGTGTATATATAGGAATGCCTGTGATTTTTGCACATTGATTTCGTATCCTGCGACTTTGCCGAGGTTGCTTATCAGCTTAAGGAGATTTTGGGCTGAGACGATGGGGTTTTCTAAATATAGAATCATGTCATCTGCAAACAGGGACAATTTGACTTCCTCATTTACTAATTGAATACCTTTTATTTCTTTCTCTTCCCTGATTATCCTGGCCAGAACTTCCAACACTATGTTGAACAGGAGTGGTGAGAGAGGGCATCCCTGTCTTGTGCTGGTTTTCAAAGGGATGCTTCTGGTTTTAGCCCATTCAGTATGATATTGGCTGTGGGTTTGTCATAAATAGCTCTTATTATTTTGAGATACGTTCCATGAATACCTAGTTTATTGAGAGTATTTAGCATGAAGGGCTGTTGAATTTTGTCGAAGACCTTTTCTGCATCTGTTGAGATAATCATGTGGTTTTTGTCATTGGTTCTGTTTGTGTGATGGATTATGTTTATTGATTTGTGTATGTTGAACCAGCCTTGCATCACGGGGATGAAGCCAACTTGATCGTGGTGCATAAGCTTTCTGATGTGCTGCTAGATTCGTTTTGCCAGTATTTTATTGAGGATTTTTGCATCGATATTCATCAGGGATATTGGTCTAAAATTCTCTTTTTTTGTTGTGTCTCTCCCAGGCTTTGGTATCAGGATGATGTTGGCCTTATAAAATGAGTTAGGGAGGATTCCCTCTTTTTCTACTATTGGAATAGTTTCAGAAGGAACCGTATCAACTCCTCTTTGTACCTCTGTTAGAATTTGGCTGTGAATCCATCTGGTCCTGGGTTTTTTTTGTTGGTAGGCTATTAATTATTGCCTCAATTTCAGAGTCTGTTATTGGTCTATTCAGAGATTCACCTTCTTCCTGGTTTGGTCTTCGCAGAGTGTATGTGTCCAGGAATTTATCTATTTTTTCTTGATTTTCTAGTTTATTTGCATAGAGGTGTTTATAGTATTCTCTGATGGTAGTTTGGAATACAAATTAATTTTTAAAGAATGTTGAATCTTCTATTTTGTTTTATAAAAATTACAAAACATGATATAAAAATAAAAAATAAAATAGTTACATTTACTATTTAGTATTAATAATAAAACTGTTTGGTGGGTTAATTTATTTCAGTCCAAGCTAACATATATTACTAAAGCAGATTTAAATAAATGATGCTTATGTGTAACACACTGCTGGGTATTATAAAAGACTTTAGAGTTCCTTTTATACCTGTAACACTAATTCCAATTATTATGTGAAATTTGGTATATAATTTTCCTAATGAGATGACGTTATTATCATTACAAGTTTCACAGTATTTGTGTAAATGTGTTACTAGACCAAATAGTGTAAATCTGAGGCAAATCTTTGCATTTGTAGAAACTAGAGCAATTTTAAATCCCAGATCTTCTTCCCTATAATGTTTTTAGTAGCTTTCTTCTAAGTGCTTTGCCGGTAGGACCTTTAGTAGCAGAAGTAATACTAATAAAGTAAGCAATTATAGTTCAAGCAGTCTTTCTGCCAAAAGTTCATTCACATTTAAAGGAAAGTAGGAATGTTGGGTGTTTTTGAATTGTCTATGCCATTGCTTTCCAGACTGATTAAAATTGGCAGAAATTACTCAGATACTGTGAGGATGAATTTTGTAACCATCCCCATTCCCCACACCTGATAGGACATCTAACACTAATTGGCTATTTTCAGAGGTTTGTGTATACCAGCAATAGTTGAGAATGAATAGTTTCTCCTTTTTTTCCTATCACTTTCTGCCTACATTGCTTTGTGATGGCTGTGATCTTCCTTTGCCTCTGTTTTCTATTTCTCCCCTCCTATTATACTCCAGCCCCAATATGATTCTTGAGCATCACTTTTGTTTAGTCGTTCCTGTTTTTTTTCAAATCCATGATGATGTCTCCTATTGCCAACTAAAATCTTCAGTTTAGCATGCAAATCTTACAAGTGTGGACCCAGCCTACTCTTCCAGCCTCACATCCAGTTATTCTCTCCTGTACAAATGACATTGGTCTGTTTCTCACCAGAATATGCTTTGTACTTCTTTTTAAGCTTCAAACGTTTTAGTGTGTTACCTCCTTACCCCCTCTTCCAATAGCTGCACCTTCTGTAGTCTTTAAATGAGTGCATTTTATATTTATAAAGTCGTACTGTATATATAGTATTGGGTCTGACTATGGAGGATTTGAAAGCTAGTCAGATCCTAAAGCTAGTGAAAGTAGCCAAATGTTTTTGAGCAGGGGTATATATAATTAATAAAGGAATATGTGATTAATCTGGCACTGATGTGTAAGAGACACTAGAAGAGTCAAAGATTAGCGTGGAAACCATTAAAGGAAGAGTCAAATTTCCCAGGATAGGTAGAACTGATGCCTGGGGTGAGGAAGAGATATCAGGTATCAAAGTTAACAAATCTTGAGATACAGATAATGACAGAATAAGGGAGATTATGAAGGAGAGCTGGTTTTAAGGAAGAATATGATTTAGATTTTAAATGGGTTTGGTTGCAATGATGATGTAAATTTGGACTTCAGATTAGAACCTGAGCATTAAGACTTATTTCTCAAATTCAGAATGGAATGCTTAGAGTTCTATTCAAATAAAAATGACAAAATTTCATATTTATTAAGAAAGTATATGTTGCTGGGAGAGTGGTTATAAATAAAGTACTATAAATAGTAAGGGTGATATTAGCATATACTTTGTTTCTAATATAATATTAAGTAACTATTGAATCACCTTTGACTAATTGTCATTGAATTAGCAATTAGTAATTGATTTTTTAAAAAACTTTTATTTTAAAATTTTATTTTCTTTTTTTCACTTCTCCATTGTTCTTTTAGACCTTTTTTTAAAGTGTCAGATTTATTAGGGTATAATTTACATACAATAAAATTCATCTATTTTAGGCATATGGTTCTATTAGTTTTGATGAATGTATAGAGTCATATAATCACTATCCCAATCAAAATACAGATTTAAAAAATCCCTCATAAAATTCCCTGGTTCTCCCCTGTAGATTGGTGATCTTTTGAGAATGCAATTTCACCTTATAATGTATTTCAATGAAATAAAAGTTTTCAGTTTTAAACAATCAAATTGTTATAGAAGTGGATTTTGGAGTATAGCCAGGTCTTAAATTGGGGACCACATTTATTGATTTCTGATAGATTAATTTTTAATTTCAGAGACAGGGTCTTGGTTTGTCACCCAGGCTGGAGTTGTCACTGCAGTCTTGAACTCCTGGGCTCATGATAGCTTAATTTGAATTTCTTGTATTTAACTGAGCAATTTAAGAACGGGACTTAATGTAAATCTACACTTTTACTTTCCTACTCCCTCCTCCCCCATCCTTTTTCCCATTTAATTTTCTTCCTAAAATCAGTTTCCTCTCATGATCTCTGTGTTGGGCTATGTATTCCTCCTGTATACGTTTCTTCCCTCATTCATAGCATTTATCACGTATTATAACTGATAGTTACTTGTCTGTCCCGTTAATCTGTAAGTCTCGCTGAGGTGCTTCATTGTCTTGATCATTACTTGATCCCTATTATCTAACTCAGTGATTGGTATAGTAGGTAATAGATATTTTCTGAATGTGTTTTTCTTGTCACCTAGACTCAAATACTTTAGAATAATATTAGACTCTTTAAAGCCTCCTCCTAAAAGAAAGAAAACCTAATTACCAAGTTTTATCAATTTTTCTTTCTTTATAATATTTTTTATATCCTCATCCATTCATTTTTATTTTCATATTCACTTCCTTGTCTGGGCTTTTTCGACCTAAGACCTGGGGTCCTTGGTTTCAATCTTTTGTTTTTGTTTTTTATCTTGTATACTACTGCTATTTCAGTTTTGTGTAAATTGTTCTCTTATTCAGAAAGCTCAGTGGGATCTTTGTTGTTTACCACAGAAAATGTAAACTTATGTGTCTAGCATTCAAGACCTTTATCATTTATTTAAAAGGTTTTAGTGTCTGATAACTTCAAATGCACTGTGATGGGTGATTTGTTAGGCTGTGTAATTTGTCCCCATCCCACTTTTCCTGTTATCTTTTTCTACTTCCCTACTTAAAATTTTCCAGAGTGTCTAATTTGGTTGCTTACTTTTATCTGAACATGCTTTTTGCTTTCCAGCCATTACTTGTGCTATTTCACTAATCTGGTATGTTCTTCTCTTCCATTTCTTTCTGAGTCTTACCCAAATCAAGTCCCAACTTCAACATCTTTGACCATTCTGTTCCATAGAGCACTCCCTTTTGACCTTGTTTAGGGGATTTAACTGTCTATGCTATTCATTTGTAATACTGCCTTGTAGTCTTCTTCTCTTTTTTTTTTATTTATAAATATGCCATCTTCTTACACAAGATGGAAAGCACATGGAGTTTGAGGACCATTTCTTACATGTGCTTGAATTTCCTGCTGTCTTTAACATAGGGCTTGTGCCTAGTGGTCCTCAATAAATATATATTTGATTAGAGTATTTAGACACCTGTTTGCACTTATGTATAGAAACTTAATGAGAGAATATGACAGTGAATCATTTTATATCTAATAAAATTCCAAAATGTAATGACTAGTACACTAAACTTTAGCATCTATGAACAGAAGTGTTATAGAACAACTTTAAATATTTTAAAGTGAATTTTACAGGAACAATATATATTACAGTACATTTATCAAACACTTTTTTTTTGCTACATCATTGTTTTCCTGGAAGAAATTAATGTTGGCAGATAAAGCTATTATATAACTAAATATTTTGTAAAAACATTTGGCTTAACTAATGCAGTACTTGTTTAATTGATTTTTGATTTTTATAATTCTTATAATGTAAGTAGTTTACATGATAAGTAAAAGTAAGTGTAGAGTTTAGGGGGCCCATTTTTAGGAAATTTTAATCATACACACTATATAGGGATTTTCTACTTTTATCTTCAGTATCCACATTAGCTTTATTAATTAAGGAGTCATATGACTAAAAGTCTCAATTGAGAAGTCATTTATCGAATCTACATTCTGTACTCTTAAATCCTTGTAGATGGGAAAAACCTGGGGACTCTACAGGTTAACTTATATTTTTATTACTCAGTTTGGGAGGAATAGAAGAATAAGGTATTTTTATCTTTTAGAAGATCAGAACTGTTCAGAGTTCTGAACAGTTGTTTCATTTCAACTTGATATTGAGCAGTGAGCTTTGTGATTATGCTTGGTGAGGGTAAATAAACCAAATGGATAGGGCTTTAGGCATCTTTGTTGGAGAGAAAGTGTAAGAGGCTCTTTTGGGCCTGGGGTGTAGAGTGCAGGGCTAGGAGGAAGAGAAAGCATGGAGTTTTAGAAAAAAGAAAGATTGGGAATATCCCAAGAGCAAGACCTGTATTTTTGGAGAGTGGTTGGAGACATCTTTTTGGTTTGCAAAGAGAATGATTGGTTTCCATTACTGCTGTAACAGATTCCCACAAATTCAATGGCATAAAAGAACATAGATTTATTATCTTACAGTTCTGGAGGTCAGAGGTCTAAGTGGGTATGGACGGCTGCATTCCTTCTGGAGGCGCTAGGGAAGAATCCATTTTCTTGCCTTTTTAAGTTTCTAGAGCCTGCCTGCATTCCTTGGCTCATGGCCCCTTCTTCCATCTCCAGAGCGTATCAGTCTAGCCTCTGCTTCCATTGTCACATCTCCTTCTCTCACTTTGACCCTCCTACTACCCTCTTAGAAGGATCTTTGTGATGATACTGTGCAGTCCAAAGGGATAGAATTAGAATTTGTGGGTGGAAATTACAGAGACAGATTTGTACTCACATTAAGAGAGAACTTTCTAACCATCAGCTGTAAGGATGGAGTGGGCCGTCTCAGAAAGCAGCAGCATGTCCTAGACATTGGCAGTGTTGAATACAGGATGAACAACCTCTTCCCAGAATTGTTGTAGATAGGATCTATAAACATTGGTGGGTCTACACGAGCCTTTGACGCTTGACAACCCTGAGATCAAATGATTCTCTATGCTTAGCTCAGTGCTATTATAATTTGGATATGAAACAATCCCTGCCTTAAGGAATTCAACTTTTACTCCATTAGTTGCTGTATTGCTTTATTGTCCGCCTTTCAATACAGCAGTAAACATAAGGCCTAAAAGAAAGACTGAAAACAAGGGCTGTAGATTTAGGAACCTACTGCTTAGACAGTCAAACCTACTTTTGTTTGATGAAGTTCTTTTGGGTTAAATATATTTTCACTTGTTTTGAATGACTCATTCTTCCATTCAGGTGAAAAATACTCAGACTTTTTAACAATTTGAATGGATGGCATTGCTAAAAAGTTATGTGGAAAGGAGTTTGAATATTTAATCTTACACTTTTCCAAATAGGAGAAAAATTTTTTTTTGGAATTTAATAGGCCTGTGTGAAGGCTTTAGGTGAGGAACATAGCATCTGTTTATCTGTGTTGAATATTTCATGGTTTTGATTATAACCAACCAATTTGAACCAATTTCAGTAGTTTTAGTTGAGAGATCTAGTTAGTAGTTCACTTTCGGGTAGACTCAAAAAGCTTTTCTGTATCTCAGGGAATACAAGTCAAATGTCTGTACATGGGGGGAGTGGCTTTTATAAGCTGGTAGTCAGTGAATATTGCATTGGGAGAGCTGAAAAAGTTTATGTACTTTCAGACATCTCATAATGTATTATGTAGCAAATTTGTTTTCTCCATACATTTTTAATGACCTTATAGATTAAAACTTTTTTTTTTTTTGAGAGGGCTAACTGTATTTTTTTCTTGAAAGGTATTTTTGCTGAAACAGAGTGAAATTGAACATATTTTCTAACCAGTCTGGCATAGTGCAGCATCATGGTATTTACCGTTTTTCCTTGAGGCTGTTGTGCCTCATGTTTTCTATTTAAGTATGACTTACTAATGATACGCAAAAAATTTCCATGGTTTCTGTAGCTTCTTCCTTATACTTCAAGCCTGTCCCACATGGTAAATATGCTTAAGGGTCCTCTTAGATAAATCCAATGTCAAGTTAAAAATTTTGTGCTATTCATTTGACAGTGAAAAAGAGATAGTCCCATTCGAGGATGTGACCAGAGTATAAATCATTAAGTAATAGTATTAGAAAGGGCTTTGACAAATTGTCTCATCTAACTCTCTGCTTTAAAGAGGCAAATGACCTAATTCGTTAGTTTCCTCAAAATGCAGACTCTAAACCAAGGTTTCATAAAATCCAGGCTTTAGAGCCTTCAAGAACCCTCTGAGGCTGCATGCAAAATTTCTGTGATTGTGTCTTTTTATGAGATGAGGGTCCATCAACTTTTATTTATTCATTCATGAATTATTCCCTACCTTTCTTCAGTACTTTAATAAATGTTATGTGAAGCTTGTACCAGGTACTTGGGCCATACTCTTAATATATGATTCTTCATAAACTTGATCTTTTGTTTTATCTACAGCCAGTAGGAAGTAGCCAATCTTAAAACAAGGAACCAGATATAAGGGACTATGGCTCTGTAATTACTTCTGTATTTGCTTTGAGGTATATTTCTGGACTGCTCTTGGATTCTTGCTATACTCTAATGTCTGAAACCACCTTGATTTTTTTTTTTTAAATCTATATGTGTTTGGATTTGGCTTTGCTTACTGATTGTCTCATGTGGAATTTGGTGACTTGGATGCTTTCTTAGAATTCATGTTGTTTTTGGAATTTCACCTCTCATCATTAGTGTGAACTGACTTTAAAACTTTATGTAAAACATGCCCTGCCCATATCTCTCTTTTTACCCTTTTACTGACTGTAAGGGAGTAAGCTTAGATAGCAATTCTTGTTTTTTATTTAATTGAAACTTTCATTGAGATAACTAAATTCACATGTAGTTATAAGAAATAATAGAGATCTTGTGTACCTTTCCCTTAGTTTGCACCAATGGTAACATTCTTACAAAACTACAGTATACTATCACAGTCAGGATATTGACATTGATACCACCAATCTTAACAGATTTCCCTAGTTTTACTTCTATTCATTTGTGCATGTGTATGTGTGACAGCATCCTTAGGGTGTTGCTTCACTAGCTGGAAACTTCTGTGCTGGTGGCACCTCTACTTGAGTTTTGCTTGCACCTGCTGGGCTTGTTCTGCCCACTTGGCCTGGCAGGCTGTGTTTGGCTCATGATGCCTGCCCGGATCCCATACCTGCCAAGGGTGAGCCAGGACAGAGCGGTGAGGGGCGTGTCAGTGAGCGAGTGCAGGGTCTGGCCACTGCGCACAGACAGGCATGCCAGCTGCTGCGGGGCGGGGTGGCGGGGCAGGCAGCTCCAGGCGCTGGCATAGGCGCCTGCTCCATTCAAGGGTGCATCTATACCAGACATACCGCAAGCAGCTTCTGCTGCGGGCACTAGTGTCTGGATAAGGGAACGTGGTGGCGCCTGAAAGCTGAGAGATACCAGGAACAGCAGAACCCCATTGCCCTCAGTGTGGCGAGTCGGGGAGGCGTGTTTCGGGGGGCATGTTTTGGCCCATTTGTGTTATAGCTCTTTCAGTCTCACTACCCAGCTCTGGCTTGCAGCTCCTGGGCTGGTTCGACCCCACCGCTGCTTCCCATTGCATGTGTGGCTGCCTGGTGCTGGTGGAGGGCGGGAGGGCTATAGTGTTATAGAAACTCTGGCTTGGGGAATCCTGAGGTCTGGGCCCCCAGAAGGGTTGCCACCCTTCACTCCTGCAGTCTGAGAGTATGTCACTGCCCACAGCTTGGTGAGCCGACCAGGAATGTGTTACATACCCCTTTGGCTCCTGCCATTCAGTAGGTCCTGAGTTCTTGTCCCACATCCAGGAAGAATGAGATTATGTGGACAACTAGAGGATGAGCAAGGCAGAGAAGAGCTTTATTGAGCAACAGAACAGCTCTCAGTGGAGAACAGACCCAAAGTGTGTAGTTCCTATCTGCAGGCAGGTTGTCCTGGTAAGTATTCGGGTTTTTTTTTGGGGGGGGGGGGTTGTTTTTGTTTTTGAGACGTAGTCTCGCACTTTCTCCCAGGCTGGAGTGCAGTGGCGCGATCTCAGCTCACTGCAAGCTCCGCCTCCCGGGTTCACACCATTCTCCTGCCTCAGCCTCCTGAGTAGCTGGGACTACAGGCGCCTACCACCACGCCCAGCTAATTTTTTGTATTTTTAGTAGAGACGGGGTTTCACCATGTTAGCCAGGGTAGTCTTGATCTCCTGACCTCGTGATCTTCCCACCTCAGCCTCCCAAAGTGCTGGGATTACAGGAGTGCGCGACTGGGCCCTGCTGAGTCTCGGGGTTTTTATAGGCACAGAAGGGAGGAAGTGTGTGCTGATTGGTCCATGCGCAGCCATGGGTAGGCCTGGAAAAAGCACCATCCCATTGGCCAAAAGGCATCAAGGAAGTTCTCACTCCTAGTCTCAGACTCCACCCGGTACTGGCAGCCCGGCCTCCAGGCTTCAAGCCTTCCCTTGCTTGAAGGTGAGGTTTCACCAGGGACCGTCCCTTTCCCGCCTGGGAATCTGTCTGCCAGGAGCCTCCCTTCCATGCTTGTCGGCACCCAGAGTTTCAGCCTCAGAAGCAGTTTCTGGAGGGGACTGAGGTGGCGGGTGGGGTGGGGGCGGGGGCTGGTGTGTCAGCGCCACCCGAAGTGCTTGCACCCCGGCCTAGTTGTGAGCCTGGGCAGGGAGAAGCCAGGGAGCAGGTGCAGGCACTTCTGAGCCTACGGGGGCAGGGGGTTTCCCGCCCCGCAAGAGCGCAAGGATACCCAGTCTGGAGCTGCTGCTGGGCGGCACCTGCACTAGGGAGTGCGGGCTCCCACTTCGCCAACTCAATAGGGCGCGGGACTCCTGCCGGGATCACCTGTTCCTAGCCCCTGCCAGCTCCAAGGAGTGTGCAGCTCCAGCCACCCCCCCTCCTCCCCCCGCGCCCCCCGCTGCAGCTGGCATCCTCGCAGTGACCACTCCGCATGGGCCGCCACTGACATCATATGTTAGTTCTATACAATGTTACCATTTTTGTAGGTTTGTATATCTAGCACCACAGACAAGATACAGAACAGTTCCATCACCAAAAGTGTCCCTCTTATTACTGCTCTTTTAGAACCATACCCACCTCTTTGCCACCCCTCCTTCCTACCCCACATCCAGGAAGAATGACATTATGTGGGCAAAAACAAGAGCAGTCCAGAAATACACCTCAAAGCAACCACTAATCTGTTTTCTATTTCTATAATTTTGTCATTTCAAAACTGTTATCTCAATGGAATTATGTGATATATAACCCTTTGGGAATGGCATAATCTCCTTGACATTCATCCAAGTTGTTGCATGTAGCAATTATACCAATTTTTCATTACTGAGTAGTATTTTTGTTTAACATTCACTTGTTGAAAGACATAGACTGATTCCAGTTTTTGGCTATTATGAATAAAGCTGGTGTGAGCATTCATATACAGGTTTTAATGTGACCATAAATTAAAAGGTAATATTGGATCATGAGTTGGGCAATGTTCCCTCTTTTTCTATTTTCTAGAAGAGATTATTATTAGCACGTTATGTAAATCTGGGGCCAGGCGCGGTGGCTCACGCCTGTAATCCCAGCACTTTGCGGGGCCGAGGTGGGTGGATCACCTGAGGTCAGGACCAGCCTGACCAACATGGTGAAACCCCGTCTCTACTAAAAATACAAAAAATTAAATAAGTAAATAAATGAAAAATTAGCCGGGTGTGGTGGTGTGCACCTGTAATCCCAGCTACTTGGGAGGCTGAGGCAGGAGAATCACTTGAACCTGGGAGATGGAGGTTGCAGTGAGCCGAGATCACGCCATTGCACTCCAGCCTGGGCAACAAGAGCAAAACTCCGTCTCAAAACAAACAAAAAATTGGTATTAATTTTTGTTTACATGTTTGGTAAAATTATCCAGTGAAATAGTCTAGGCCTGGAGATTTCTTTTTTCAAAGCCTTTAAATTACAAATTCAATTTTTTTTTTTTTTTTTTTTTTTTGAGACAGAGCCTTGCTCTGTCGCCCAGGCTAGAGTGCAGTGGCGCGATCTCAGCTCACTGCAAGCTCCGCCTCCTGGGTTCACGCCATTCTCCTGCCTCAGTCTCTCGAATAGCTGGGACTACAGGCACCCGCCACCACGCCCGGCTAATTTTTTTGTATTTTTCAGTAGAGACGGGATTTCACCGTGTTAGCCAGGATGGTCTCGATCTCCTGACCTCGTGATCTGCCCACCTCAGCCTCTCAAAGTGCTGGGATTACAGGTGTGAGCTACTGCACCTGGCCTACAAATTCAATTTTTAAAATGTTTATAGGACTATTCAGATTTTCTTCATATTGGTTGGGTGGTTTTTGAGGAATGGTCCATTTCTTCAAAATTATTGTATTTATGAGTATAAAATTGTTCATAATATTCCCTTATTATCCTTTAAATGGCTGCAGGATCAGTCGTAATAAACCCTGTTTCATTCCTGACATTGGTGATTTGTATTTTCTCTATTTTTGTCTCTATTTAGTCTTCCTACATAGAGGTTACTAAATTTTGATGTTTTTAAAAACCTTCCAGAGAACCAGCTTTTTGTTTAATTGTTTTTTTTTTTATTTCCAATATCATTCATTTTGCTTTTATCTTTATTTTCTTTCTTATGCTTTTTTGGGTTTATTTAGCTCTTCTTTTTCTAGTTTCTTGAGGTAATAACTTACTGATTTGAGACCTCTTCTTGTTTCTACTATAAATCTTTAATGCTATAAATTTGCCTGTCAGCACTGCTTTAGCTACATTCCACATATTTTGATTTTATATTTTCATTTTCATTCAATTCTGTGTATTTTTAAATGTTCCTTTGAGACTTCCCGTTTGTCGTATGGATTATTTGCAAGTATGTTGATTAATTTTCATATGTTTAGAGATTATCCTATTGTCTTTCTGTCATTGACTTTTAGTTGGATTCCATTATGGTCAGAGAACACAATCTATGATTTCAATTTTAAAACATTTGGTGAGGTTTGTTTTCAGGCCCAAGGTATGGCCTTTCTGGATGAATTTTCCATTGGTGCTTAAAAAAAGGTATATTCTGCTGTTGTTGGGTGGGGTGTTCTATTTATGTCAATTAAATTGTTTGTTAATTTTGCTGTTCAAAATAACCTTGCTGATTTTCCTTCTAGTAGTTTTATCAGTTGATGAGTGCAGCATGTTGAAGTCCCTAACTATAATTGTGGACTTGTCTGTGTCTCCTTTCAAATCTGTCAGGTTTTGCTTCGTGTATTTTGAGGCTCTGTTATTTGATACATACACATTTAGAATTATTATGTTTTCCTAGTAGATTGACCCTTTTATCACTGTGTAATATTCTTGTTTGTCTCTAATAGTTTTCTTTGCTCTGAAATCTACTTTAGCAGATGTTGATTTAGCCAATTCAGCTTTTTAAAATGTTTACATGATGTAATTTTTTTTTAATCCTTTTACTTTTAGCTTACTTAATGTTGAATTTGGACCAAGTTCTTGTAGACAGCCTATAGTTTGGTCATGTTTTTTGTATGCATGCTGCCAATTTTAGTCTTTTAATGAGTGTATTTAGACCATTTTAATGAGTGTATTTAGACCCTTTACATTAAGGTAATTATTAATATGTTAGAGCCCTTTTATTACTCTCTCTCTATATATGTATCTGTATCTATATCTATATATGTATATGATCATATATATGTCTCTGTCCCCCCTGTCTTTATATATTTGTGTATGTATACATATATTACTTGTTACAGACAGTCACCCTGTTTAGGTTTAGCATGAAATCCTGCCACATTTTGTGGGCTGTGATTTCAATGATGTTTAAGTCCCAGAGTCTTTGTAATGTTATTTTGATCTATGAAGTTTATCTGATACCACTGGGGCTTCCATGGTTCCCTGTTGGTACTGCCAGAGGAGGCAGAAGGGTTTTGCCCAGGCTGGGCCACCTCTGGGTGAAAAGGGAGTCTCAGGCCTTTAAGGCCAAAGATGCATCTCAGGAGAGATGCTTTTGAAGGAATCCCTCTTGCCAGTGCCATCTAGCCCCCTAACCCAGTGTCCCTTTGTGGGACAAGAGAATCTCAGACCTTGTGGGAGGAGATTGCTTCCCCTGGCTACTTCTTATTAGCAAGCTTCCCAGTCATAAACCCTCTTGCCTTTGGCTTGTCAGCTTTACCTGGTGTTGTTGAAAGTATTCCTGTTCAATCCTGGGGAGAAATGAGCCTACCTGGACTGCCTTCTGTACCAAATTGGGGGTTGGGTCATGCTGAGACTGGCTGTCTTTCTTCTGTAGAGTAGAGGGCACATATAGTCCTGAAATCTCAAACCAGTTTGCTGTCCTCTTACTACCCTCCTTTCCAAAGTTTTCTTTTGGCTGTCTCTTGCAGTATTTCTTGGGTTTATAGTTGTACATACAGGAGAAGGACAAGAGAAATCAGTCTAAGCTAGCTTGTCAGGACTGAAAGTCTCCATCATGTTTTAAAATATTTTATTAATTTTAATTTGAGGGTAACTTTTTCCAACACTGCCTTTTTTTGAGGATAATTCAACAACAAGAAATATATGTATATAACTGTTTTAAAAATGAATCAAAATTGGCTCACTAAAATTTTGTTTCTTGAATGGGTAAACTTTAGTTACTTGAACTTTTTCTTAAGTGGAACATATTAACAGGAAAACAATAGTCAAATGTTGAGGCATTAAAGTATATACAATGAATGTGTTGTGTGTGTGTGTGTGTCCCCATTCCTCATATTCTCCGTTTTTTTGTGCTTTCTCTGCTCTAATGGCTTTTTTCCCTACTCTGGCTTGCCTTTTCACTCTCTTAATGGTATCTTTTGATGAAAAGAAGTTCTTAATTTTACTGTAGTTCAACTTGTTGTTAAAAATGATTAATACTTTCTGAATTCTGCTTAGAAATATCTGGCAAGCCCGAGGTAATGAAGATACTCTTTGTTTTCTTCTAACAGCTTTATTGCTTTGACTTTCACATTTAGATACACAGTCTATCTGGAATTGGGCATTTTTATTTATTATGTGAGGGCTCAAGATTCATTTTTTTCATGGATTTTTAGTTTGTTCAGCTCTATTTATTGAAAAGACATCCTTTGCTCACCACATTTGCAGTATTGCCTTTCTTATAAATCAGGTCTCTATATGTGGAACTCTTTCTGGACTCACTATACCAGTGGCAACTGGTCCAGCTCTTTCTGAACCACTATAGTGTTCAGTAGAAATATAATGCAAGCCATAAGTGTAACTTTAAATTTTCTAATGACCATATCTTAAAACGTAAAAAGAAATTTATGAATTTTATTTAATAACATGTTTTATTGAACCCTACCTGTGAAAATATTAACATGTAATCAATAGGAAATTATTAATGAGATATTTTACATCTTTTGGTACTATGTCTTTGAAACTGGGCATAAATTTAACATGTGTGGCACATCTCAAGTTAGATTCTAAATTTTCACCAGAAATACTTGATCTGTATTTAGGTTTCATAGAATTCACAGTTGAATAAGTAGGTTCATATGCCTAAATTTGTCCAAATCATACTTCAGAGTTTTCCAATAACTGAATCACTTATCAGTTCTTGAATTTAAATTAATTAAAAATTTAAACATTACAAATTCAGTTCCTTAATTACACTAGCTACATTTTAGGTGCTCAGCACTCACATGTGTCTTGTGGCTCTTATATTGGACAGTGCAGCTCTATTCTATTCTATTGTCAGTCTTTACTGTAGAACATACTTTTGTAATTACTGTCACTTTATAATAAATCAGAGTGGTAGTATAAGTCCTCCAACTTTGTTTTTGGCTATTGCCTCAGCTATTACTAATCATTTAAATTTTCATATAAATTTTGGAATCACCTTGTCAACGTCCACTAGCATTTTTTCATCATAGTTTACTACTGTTTACATTGTTAGCAGCATACGTGACAACAAGAAATCCAAAGTGATATTGAGCTATTGTTACCGGTGGAGGGTGCCCAGGCTCTTGGCATTTTGAACAAAGAATTGGACAAAATGCACAAAGCAATGGAAGAATGAAGCAATGAAAGCATATAGTTATTGAAATGAAAGTACACTCCACAGAGTGGGAGTGGGCTCCAGGAGGTGGCTCAGGAGCCCCTGTTACAGATTTTTCTGGGGTTCAAATACCCTCTGGAGGTTTCCCATTGGTAACTTGGTTTATACCCTATGTAAATGAAGTAGTGGCCCACAATCAGTCTGATTGCTTGTGAAGGTGACCAATCAGAGGCTGAAGTGATGTTACATAGTTACACCCTATGCAAACGTGTGATTGGTTGCGGAAAGTGACCAGTCAGAGGCTGAAGTGAAGTTACAAAGCTGTACTCCTATGCAAATGAAGACTGGGCCTGTGACCAGTTTGGTTGCAGGAAAAGACCAGTCAGAGGTACTTTCAGTTTTCATCTGCAACTGCAGAAAAAGTAGGGGTATTACAAAGGGAGTAGCCTCTGATCCTTTTGTTACTTGGATGTGGAGAGGTAGGGTTTTCCTTTTAATTCAGTTCTGGGAAGTCAGCATGAATTGGCCTTAGGTTCCCTGCCTCCAGACCCTATTCTCCTGCCTCATCATGAAGGTTGGATAGTTGACTTGGTTCTTTTCCTAAGTAAACAACTGGTTCTGAAACACTGACCTTAGTGTTTCAGAAACACTAAGTGAAACACTTAGTGAAACACTGCCATTCCTTTATCTGCACCTCTGCAAATAAACTTTTCCAGATCATTCTGAATATCAGTTATTCAGGCCACAAATGCAAACCACAGGGTAGGATTTTAACATATAATTTAGAAGTAAGGGGAAAAAAGTGAATAAATACATTTCTTTTTTTCTTCTTATTTTATCAGAGAGTGGAGTCTATGAAGGTGTTAGGACCAGGGAAGAGGTTGGAGTAGCTGCTGATTTTGGAAATTACATACTGCACTATGATTTCTAGTACTTAGCACAAGGCCTGGCACATACTAGCTATTCAAATTTTTGGCAAATAAATGGAAGCATTATACTTAGCAGAACTCATTGATCAGATATGGAGCCATTGTTCTTGTAGTTCATGAGTGAGGCCCTCTATTACTGTAAACTGAGACTTTTTGGCTGAAATGTCTGAGTAATATTATACAAAGTCATATATGGCATTTGGCGTTGTGACTTTTTTTAGAATATGAAAAGAGGTGTTTGGGGACATAATTACAATAGAATTGCTGTATAATTTGGTATAACTCATGATGCATGATATATGACTGGAAAGTGAATTGTTCTGATTTAAATAGAACACTATTGAAGTCGATCATCTCATGTTTTTAAAATAGTTCTCAAACTGTATTCATACTAGATCAGTTATCTGGCTGATTGTTCTAATAGAAGTATCTCTACATTTAAATGTCTTTGATTTCTTCATCAACCAAATGAACTGACTTATTAAATTCTTGTTCTAAAGGAATTTTCCTGTTGGAATAGACTATCCTAAAGTAACTTCTACAACAGTTGTTTTAAGCTAGGACATGTTCAAAAGCTTCGTATGACTTATGGCATTAGGTTGAACAGTCAAGAAAGCATTAATTGGATTTATTTTTCTGATAATATGGCTCACTGAATCAGTTATAAAACATTTAAAACATATTTGATTTTTAAAAAAGGCATGACAACAAAGGGTCATTTTAAATGAATAGATAACTACAAAAATGAATGAGCAGGAGATGAGGGAAGCGAGCGAGCTTTGAAACCACTGGATAACCTGGGGACATACACAGACCTAGTAGGTAACCTGGAAACTTGGAGTAAAAAGGGGCTGGGGCCTGGGTGATGGAGTGAGACTTCATCTCTACAAAAAAATAAAAAAACATTAACCTGGCATGATGGTGTATGCCTATAGTGCTAGCTACTCAGGAGACTGAAGCTGGAGCATTGCTTGAGCCCAAGAGTTCAAAGTTACAGTAAGCTATGTTCATGCCACTGTGCTACAGCCTGGGTAACAGATACTTGTCTTCACTGTTTCTATTTTATATTAGACATTAATTATAACTTACTTGTAAGTTATTTAAAATATATTTTCAGTTGGAAATTGTAGCCAGTGTAATGACACAGGACAGAGAGATGAAAGGTATGAGTTGGAAAGGAAGAAACAAGGTGGTATCATTTGTAGATGATACTATTGTCTACGTAGAAAAATCCAAGGAGTCTACAGAAAAATCAATAGTTTAGCATAGTTGTTGGATATAAGGTAATGATTAAAAATAAATAGTGTTTAAGTAAACCTAAAACCAAAATCTATTTTAAAAAAGACAATATTTATAATTTCACAAAAGGACATCGAGATGTAAGTGTGAACAGACATATGTAAGATCTTTTCAGAGAAGGTAATAAGATTTTATTGAGTGAAAATTAAAAATCTTAAATGGAGAGAAAAAATATTTTCAGATAGGGCGACTGAATATCATAATTATGTCATTTATTCACAAAATGATTTGTAAATTCATGCAATTTCCTGCAAAAATTCCTGTGATTTTTAAAAATGAAATTTGGAAACATTTTAAAATTTGCAGACGTTAAATTATCCTGGAAACTTGGGGAAGAACAAGTTAGGGGGCAGGCACTTGATCTACACTACGTAGTATTATATTACTGATGTCAATAATTTATAATTTTATGGAATGGTAGCTTCACAGAGATAGATAAATAGACCAGTGAAGCAGAATATAGGCACAGAAGCAGACCTTTGTGGAAACTTAATGTATGTCAGAGTGACACTGCAAGTTTGTGGAAAAAGAATAAACTGTTCACTACATATTGCTGGGACAATTGATTATCTACATGGGAAATAATGAAGTGGAATCTCTACTTCACACCCTTTATAAAAATCCATTTCAGGCAAATTAAAGGCTTAATAAAAATAGCCAACACTTATGTTGTACATATCATGTTATTGACCTTGTTCTAGCATTTTATATACATTTACTCTTTTTATCATGTCAGTTACCTTCATTTTTTAAAATAAGGAAACTGAGGCAAGCACAGAGAAGTCAAGTAATTTGCCTAGGGTCACAGTAGCAGAGCCACATTTTAACCAGGTAGTTTGGCTCCAGTGTCTATGCTTTTAACCACTATGCTATACTTTTTCACTTAAATGTGTGGAACGAAACTAAAATTTTCAATATAAGGACATTTGTTTATGACCGTAGGATAGGGAAGGGTTGTTTTTAAATTTTTGTTAATTTTTTTTTTTTTTTAAAGTAATTGGGTCTTTATATGTTTCCGAGTCAGGACTGAAACTCCTTACCTTCAAGTCATTTTCCTAAGTAGCTGGGACTATATAGGCTGTTTCTTTTTTTAAGGGAAGGATTTTATGTTTATCATGAAGGAAAAAAAATAAATTTGGCTAACTTAAAGAGTTATTTATCAGGAGACACTATTAAAAAAAGGCAAATCAGAAATTTGGAGAAGATATTTTTAATACTTATAATAAGACAGGGTTGTACCCTGTAACCATAAATATGTAGAATTTCTACCATATCAGTAAGGTATAAGTTTCTGTTGCTCCACATCCTCTTGCACGGTTGGTATTTTAGACTTTTAAAATTCTTCTGCCAAGCACGGTACCTCATGCCTGTAATCCTAGCATTTTGGGAGGCCAAGGCAGGGGGATCACTTGAGGCCAGGAGTTCAAGACCAGCCTAAGGAACATAGTGAGACTCCATTTCTACAAATAATAATAATAAATAAACATTATTATTGTTATTATTCTGATCCTGGTGGCCATTGAATGGTATATGTATGGTTTTAACTTGCATCCCTTGATTTTTAATGAGGGTAAGCATAATTTCCTCTGTTAATGGCCATTTGTGATATTTTCTTCAGTGAAGAACCTGTAGGAGATGGAACATGGGGCTGACAGTTGGCACTATGTTGAGCTTGTGAGAGGTGATGTGATTCTACCTTCAGGTACTACTGGGTCTGTGCATTTTATAAAACCAGAGAAGCAACTATGATCAGATCTCATGCTCTGGCTGATTTTTTATTTCTAGGAGATTTTTCGTTTGTTTGTTTTCATTTAGAGCTGTGCTCCTGAGTCATTAAATAGAACACTATAAATTTGCTGGTGCAGTTCATAACATTTGAAGGGATTAACATTTGGTTTATTCTCTCTAAATCCATAGCTATTAGGAAATAACCTAAAACTTCAGGATTTACTTTGCAGAAATGATTTCCGTCTAATGTATGCTCTCTCAAAGGAATTCAGAATCCTGTTACATAAGAGGCTATACAGCTTTAATCCCATTCATTGATATTTAGTGACCAGTTAAACTTCAAAACAATTTTTAAAAATTTCCCTAATTTAAAAAGTAATAATAATTATGTGAAAAAATCTTGGAAAATACAAACTCATAGATAATAATAAACCATTTAGAGAACTGTGACTTAACATGGTATATTCTTTAGTCTTTTTTTTGTAACCTTTGTGTACATAGTTGAGAATAACAGCCCCATTTTAAAAGAGGAGCTTTAAATTCTTATTATGCCCTATTAAAAACCCCACAGGTAATCATAATTATTTAGAAATTTAATCACACAGACGTTGAGTCACAATTTGTGATTTAATTTGGTTACTTATGTATTTTCTTATTTTTATTCTTATCTCTTTCCTGGATGTGATTTTTTAAAAAGTTGTGGCCACTTTAAAGTCTTTTGAGAGACGAAATGGGAGCATGTGCCAGTTACCAATTAATTGCCTCTCAGCTCCAAATTCATCCTTCATTGCTCTGATTTGTAATATTAAAGCTGTACCCTCGTAGCTGTACTGTGCTACCCAGAAGATACCAGATCTTCTGACCACAAATGCGTAAATGAACCCAGCCAAAATCAAAAGAACCACTCGCTGAATCTAGTACAAATTGTCAACATGAGCTAAATGGTGTTTGCTGTTTGCCACTACATTTGAGGGTTGTGAGTTAATCATTAAAAGCGCACTGATAGGCCAGGCAAGGTGGCTCATGCCTGTAATCCCAACACTTTGGAAGGCTGAGGTGGGAGGATGGCTTGAGACCAGGAGTTTGAGATCAGCCTGGACAACATGGCGAGACCTTATTTCCACCACCACCACCACACACACACACACACACACACACACAAAAAGCATACTAGTTATACTACTCTATTTTCAGTGCTTAGAACAATACCTGTTACTTAGTAAGCATTCACTAAATAATTAGTGAATAAAACAAATCAGGTCAGCCAAAATTCAAGGGATGGAACAAGACCGTTCAGTTTTTACAGCTGCTCTCTTTATTGAGAGAATCTCCTCTGTCCTCTGTGCCTCTCTATGTTTTATAACACACTGTATTATAACACTGGTTAATGTTGAATTGTGATTAAAAATTTATCTCCTAAGTAAGGTGTTTGAAGACAAGGATCAGTTTCTTATTTATCTTTTGCTGTTCAACAAATATTTATTGTATGCCTACTGTTTCAGTCACTGTGCTGAAGTAAACAGAACAGACAAGGAAGGTTCTTGCATTCACGAAACTTACTGGAAGTGCAGTATTTTTAATCATACTGCTTTTTCGCAAGTTTAGCATCATTCTGCTTTTTAGCAAGGCCTTGTTTTTTCATTTTGGCCCCAAATCATTTTTTATCCATGAGCCTTTTAATGTTATATTCTTGCAAAATTTTTATCTTTAGTCATCACTTTTGATTTTTATAGTTACATATTTAGTTGTTATGCAATATGTATGTTTTACATACCAAGTATGTTTAAGTTAATATACTATTTTCCTTAGTAGTTAACTATTTTCTTGGTTATTCACTTTTGTCCCCCGTTAGCAGTATGTCTTATGTATTTTAAGATTCAGAGTTGAAATTCTGAATTCCTTTTACTCAAGGGAAATTAGGTTTTAGTGTTTTGCACAATGCCAAATACATAGTGGACACTTAATAAGCAATCATTTGTAGTAATAGCCTCTTTGGTTTTCTATTTCATAGAATTTCACCAAAGATGATTATTTTTGACTGACTTTTAAATGGCTACATGAATTCTTGACCCTCAGCATAAGTAAATTTTTTCATTGTGGATCACAATGACACCTACTTTCTCTTTTCCTTCTTCATTTTACTCTTAAAAATATTAATGTGCAAATTTGGAAGTGTCAATTTCACAATTGCTAACCTACTTGAAGTGTTTTGAAAAATGAAATTAAGGAAAATTTAGAGAAGTGATTTATTACCTTAAAATAATTAATAGTAAGATTCTTCTTAATGTTATATCATAGTCACATCATTTATTTATTTACTCATTCATTCTTGGTTCAGCCAGTCATCCATTTAATAAATGTGTTTCAGTCCTTATCATATGTGCAAGGTGCTAGTATTATGAAGAGGAATTAAACATAGCTGATATGTGGAGGGATGTCTTTAATTTATATTTAAATCTCTGTGTAAGATTTGAAATATTACAAAAGACCAGAATATAAATCAGGTGGAAAAAGGGACAACAAAGAACTGCAAGGAACTTAACCTTTTCTAGCATCCAGCTTGACCATTCTATAAAATATATTTAGCAAATAATATTCTGATATTTTGGTTTGAAAGCATGAGGCTGTAGCTCGTTCATAAATGAAAGATTTTTAGAGGTACTTATAGCATCTGCTTATTACTCTAAATCTTTGTGTCATATATCATTGCAGTGAGTTTGTGAGGATTCAATTCAGTATTTAGAAATAATGATTATTGAAAAACATGAATACAAACGTGCATCTTAGGAAAGTTATGTCAGATGAATTAGCTAATACTTGAATAGTTCAAAATGATGAATAGTTGTTAGAATTATAGCATATTATAAATTATCTTGACTACAGATTTAGGGATGTTATAATTTGATAATTCAGAAAAGGGCTGAATAACAATCATTCCCCCATTAATCTCTTTACAATTCCAGTGTGTTTTGTAAGAAATAATTTTCCATGAGTGAAATAATGTAATTGCCCTCTCTCTCTCTATGTATATATTTTGTATATAGATGACCAAATTAAGACATGAAAACATTAGTGAGATAAAAACCAAAGATTTCTCTAATGGGCAGTTTGTTTGTAAGAATGATGGAGATGATACATGGTAGCTCATATTTTTACATGCCTAAGTGAATTTTATTCTGTGTTTTTATTTAAACATGAATAATAAATGAATCTGTAGATCAGCAAGGAGGTTTAAAGTATTCAAAAAGCAAAAGTTAGGACATTTGGGGTTTGATTTTTTTCATTTACTTAAAATGGAAAGGATATTATTTAACCATTGAGCTGGGTAATGTTAATAGTTCACGGAGGATGCAAAATGATTCTTTTTTCTCTTTTGGTGCTCCTTTAATGAATAAACATCATTTTTTTAAATACTGTCAAAGCACTTTAGAGAATGGAATTGTAGCTGCACAACTTATATTAAAGTGAAGTTACTCTTACAATTCTGTTATTCTGTTTTCTTTTTTCCAAATTTTATTTTAAAGACAGTCTTTTTTTTTTTTTTTTTTTTTTTGAGACAGAGTCTCACTCTGTCTCCCAGGCTGGAGTGCAGTGGCACTGATCTCGGCTCACTGCAACCTCTGCCTCCCAGGTTCAAGCAATTCTCCTGCCTCAGCCTCCAGAGTAGCTGGGACTACAGGCATGTGCCACCACACCCGGCTAATTTTTTGTATTTTTAGTAGAGACAGGGTTTCACCGTGTTAGCCAGGATGGTCTTGATCTCCTGAGCTTGTGATCCGCCTGCCTTGGCCTCCCAGAGTGCTGGGATTACAGGCGTGAGCCACCGTGCCCGGCCTAGAAAATATTTTTTATCTCCCTTTATTTCTTTGATTATCTGCCCCACTCCCATGCTTAGCCTAGTTTTTACATACTTTTATTTAATATTAATATTTTATAAGTTTTAATATTTATTTTCAGTCTTCTCCTTTCCCCTTCCCCCTCCAAAACAGGCTTGGAACTAAACTCATCTTTATCTATTAATGTTAAATGAGAATAGTAAAGTTGGAATTAGAGCAAGTACATGTTATTTTTAGACTGATTACTAATTCAGTAATTCATAACTAATTAAATGTCTTTATTTTTCTAGACCCTTACTCTCCTCCTTTTTTCTTTCTTGCCCATCTCATTATCTTATGAGTAATTTGTGTTTTTAAGTTTTTTTCTCCCTAGATAATAGAAAGGGAAAGAAGGTAAAACATAAATAAGGATTACTTAATAATTTTTCATTCACTTATTTAGCTGTGTTTGCCACTGGCAAAAATATTTCTCTACTATCTTTGTATGTATTGAATAATACATTATTTTTAAACTATATATATCAGTTACTCTTATCAGTCCAAAAGCTTATAGAATTAATCCTCCTCCTCCTTTTCCTTTTCCTCTTCCTCTTCCTCATCTTCCTCCTTCTCCTTCTTTCTTCTTCCTTCTTCCTTTCTTCTCCTTCTTCATTTTTCTTTCTTCTTCCTTCTTTCTTCCTTCTTCTTCTTCTTCTTTTCTTTTTTTAATATATAGAGACAGGGATCTCTCTATGTAGCCCAGGCTGGTCTTGAACTCCTGTGCTCAAGTGACCCTCTCACCTGAGCCTCCTGAGTAGCTGGAACTACAGGCATGAGCCACTGTGCCTGGCCTTGCAAGACTGATGTAGCAATCTTTTTGTTTGGGGCTGGGGGGGACAAGGTTGTTGCTATGTTGCCCAGGCTGGCCTCCAATTGCTGGGCTTAAGCAACAAGCCCCCTTCTCTTATCACTCCCCATTACTAGCTCCAACTGTTCCTATTTACTTATAGTCCTGAAATACAGTAGTCCCCCTGTATCCTGAGGGGATATGTTCCAAGATCCCCATTGGATGCCTGAAACTGGGCATAATACTGAATTCGATTGCTGGCAATCAGAACACATTTCTGTTCACATCTTCTACCCATAAATTTAATGCCTTTTCCATCTTAACTAAGCACTTATCACATACTATGGCTGTAACTTTTGCAGTTTGAGGTGCTATATTTGTCCATTTTGTGTTGCTATAAACGAATACCTGAGGCTGGGTAATTTATAAAGGAAAGAGGCTTTATTTGGCTAACAGTTTGGCAGGCTGTACAGCAAGCATGGTACCAGCACCTGCTTCTGGTGAGGACCTCAGGAAACTTTCAATTATGGTGGAAGGCAAAGGGGGAGCATGTGTGTTGCCTGGTGAGCGAGAGATCAAGAGTTGCCAGCCTCTTTAAGGCAACTAGCTCTTACATAAACTAATACAGTGAGAATTCACTCGTTACTCATCACCTCCCACTAGGTTCCACCTCCCACATTGAGGGTCACATTTCGACATGAAATTTGGAGGGGACAGTCATCTAAACTCTATCAGGTGCAGTAGCAGAATTAGTACAAATATCTTTTTCCTTCTTCACGATCTCACAGATAGAATATTCATTGTTACTGTAGATCTTGGCAGCCTCAGCATTCAATTTTTTTTTCCCTTGTTGAGAACTTTTACCTTTTCACTTAAGAGGAAGTGCTTTATGGCTTCCCTTTGGCATATCCAAATTGCCAGCATCACTATTCTTGAGCTTTGAGGCCATTATTAAATAAAATGAGGATTACTTGAACACAGGCACTGTGATACCATGACGGTTTATCTGATAAGAGAGCAGGCTACTAAGTAACTAATGAGTGAGGAGCATATACCGCATGGACATGCCAGACAAAGGGATAATTCACATCCTGGGTGGGATAGAGTGGAACAGCACGAGATTGCTACTCTGAGCAGTGTGCAAGTTAAAATTTATGCATTGTTTATTTCTAGAGTTTTCCATTTAATATTTTTGGACCAATATTGACTTCAGGATAACAAACTGGTAAGCGAAATCATGGATAAGCAGGGACTACTGTATTTCCAGATTTCTTTTCCCTCTGTGCCTTTGCACATACTGTTTCCTCTACTGAGAGCATATTTCTGCTATTGCTGTTCCCTTTCTCACCACCTGGCAAGCTCTTTTTAGCCTGCTCAGAGGTTATTTCCTGAAGCCGGTTTATTACACTTCCTCCTTTTCTGTATTCCTCCTATAGCATCTGATGTATGCCTTTAAGATGACTATACTGTAGTGTTTTATCACCTCCCTTGACTTTGAGCTCCGTGAGAACATAAATGGATTATTTCACCTCTCTTCATGATTTGGACAGAACACTCAATTGTTAGACTGGAAAGGAGAAAGGAAACTAAAGTTTGAGTGTCTCTTATGTGCCAGGGAATGTGCTTAATTGTGTTGTGTTAGACACAATGGAATAAATTCAATTGCCGCAATAAATTTTGTAAGAACATATTATCATAATTAGTATATATTTTTCTTACATATTATCGCCATCTTATAGTTCAGAAAAGTGAAATTAATTAATTTCCCCAGTTATTAAATACTAGAGCCAGGACTTGAACCAAGGCCTGTTTTGACTCTACGGTCTCTGGTTATTTCATTTTACCTTGCTGTTTCTTTACTACTAGTGTAATAACTGATGATGTGATCTTGTGTAATGTAAAGAACATGGACTTGGACATCATACAGACCTGGATTTGAGTTCTAGTTTACCATTTAACTAACATTGACAAGTGTCTTAATATCTATAAATTTCTGTTTCCCCCCTTTAAAAAATGTTTGTTATCATTATTTACTTTACAGGATTATTGTGAGAATTAAATGAAATAATGTATTAGAGAGTTTTGTGCAGTGCTGGGCACATGATACATGCTTTATAAGATGGTAGTTGTATCTTATCTGATCAGCAGATAAGTTGATCAACAGGTAGTTGATCTTATAGCTACAAGCAACAGAAAAACTTACAGTGGCTTACAGTGGCTTAGCAAAAAAAAATTTAAATGGCTGTGTCTCTGCCCAGCTTTGGTATCAGGATGATGCTGGCCTCATAAAATGAGTTAGGGAGGATTCCCTCTTTCTCTATTGATTGGAATAGTTTCAGAAGGAATGGTACCAGTTCCTCCTTATACCTCTGGTAGAATTCGGCTGTGAATCCATCTGGTCCTGGACTCTTTTTGGTTGGTAAGCTATTGATTATTGCCACAATTTCAGCTCCTGTTATTGGTCTATTCAGAGATTCAACTTCTTCCTGGTTTAGTCTTGGGAGAGTGTATGTGTCGAGGAATTTATCCATTTCTTCTAGATTTTCTAGTTTATTTGCGTAGAGGTGTTTGTAGTATTCTCTGATGGTAGTTTGTATTTCTGTGGGATCGGTGGTGATATCCCCTTTATCATTTTTTATTGCATCTATTTGATTCTTCTCTCTTTTTTTCTCTATTAATGTTGCTAGCCGTCTATCAATTTTGTTGATCCTTTCAAAAAACCAGCTCCTGGATTCATTAATTTTTTGAAGGGTTTTTTGTGTCTCTATTTCCTTCAGTTCTGCTCTGATTTTAGTTATTTCTTGCCTTCTGCTAGCTTTTGAATGTGTTTGCTCTTACTTTTCTAGTTCTTTTAATTGTGATGTTAGGGTGTCAATTTTGGATCTTTCCTGCTTTCTCTTGTGGGCATTTAGTGCTATAAATTTCCCTTTACACACTACTTTGAATGTGTCCCAGAGATTCTGGTACGTTGTGTCTTTGTTCTCGTTGGTTTCAAAGAACATCTTTATTTCTGCCTTCATTTCGTTATGTACCCAGTAGTCATTCAGGAGCAGGTTGTTCAGTTTCCATGTAGTTGAGCGGTTTTGAGTGAATTTCTTAATCCTGAGTTCTAGTTTGATTGCACTGTGGTCTGAGAGACAGTTTGTTATAATTTCTGTTCTTTTACATTTGCTGAGGAGAGCTTTACTTCCAAGTATGTGGTCAATTTTGGAATAGGTGTGGTGTGGTGCTGAAAAAAATGTATCTTCTGTTGATTTGGGGTGGAGAGTTCTGTAGATGTCTATTAGGTCTGCTTGGTGCAGAGCTGAGTTCAATTCCTGGGTATCCTTGTTGACTTTCTGTCTCATTGACCTGTCTAATGTTGACAGTGGGGTGTTAAAGTCTCCCATTATTATTGTGTGGGAGTCTAAGTCTCTTTGTAGGTCACTCAGGACTTGCTTTATGAATCTGGGTGCTCCTGTATTGGGTGCATATATATTTAGGATAGTTAGCTCTTCTTGTTGAATTGCTCCCTTCACCATTATGTAATGGCCTTCTTTGTCTCTTTTGATCTTTGTTGGTTTAAAGTCTGTTTTATCAGACTAGGATTGCAACCCCTGCCTTTTTTTGTTTTCCATTTGCTTAGTAGATCTTCCTCCATCCTTTTATTTTGAGCCTATGTGTGTCTCTGCACATGAGATGGGTTTCCTGAATACAGCACACTGATGGGTCTTGAGTCTTTATCCAATTTGCCAGTCTGTGTCTTTTAATTGGAGCATTTAGTCCATTTACATTTAAAGTTAATATTGTTATGTGTGAATTTGATCCTGTCATTATGATGTTAGCTGGTTATTTTGCTCGTTAGTTGATGCAGCTTCTTCCTAGTCTTGATGATCTTTACATTTTGGCATGATTTTGCAGCGGCTGGTACCGGTTGTGCCTTTCCATGTTTAGCGCTTCCTTCAGGAGCTCTTTTAGGGCAGGCCTGGTGGGGACAAAATCTCTCAGCATTTGCTTGTCTGTAAAGTATTTTATTTCTCCTTCACTTATGAAGCTTAGTTTGGCTGGATATGAAATTCTGGCTTGAAAATTCTTTTCTTTAAGAATGTTGAATATTGGCCCCCACTCTCTTCTGGCTTGTAGAGTTTCTGCCGAGAGATCCGCTGTTAGTCTGATGGGCTTCCCTTTGATGGTAACCCGACCTTTCTCTCTGGCTGCCCTTAACATTTTTTCCTTCATTTCAACTTTGGTGAATCTGACAATTATGTGTCTTGGAGTTGCTCTTCTCGAGGAGTATCTTTGTGGTGTTCTCTGTATTTCCTGAATCTGAATGTTGGCCTGCCTTGCTAGATTGGGGAAGTTCTCCTGGATAATATCCTGCAGAGTGTTTTCCAACTTGGTTCCATTCTCCCCATCACTTTCAGGTACACCAATCAGACGTAGATTTGGTCTTTTCACGTAGTCCCACATTTCTTGGAGGCTTTGTTCATTTCTTTTTATTCTTTTTTCTCTAAACTTCCCTTCTCGTTTCATTTCATTCATTTCATCTTCTATCACTGATACCCTTTCTTCCATTTGATCGCATCGGCTCCTGAGGCTTCTGCATTCCTCATGTAGTTCTCGAGCCTTGGCTTTCAGCTCCATCAGCTCCTTTAAGCACTTCTCTGTATTGGTTATTCTAGTTATACATTTGTCTAAAGTTTTTTCAAAGTTTTCAACTTCTTTGCCTTTGGTTTGAATTTCCTCCTGTAGCTCGGAGTAGTTTGATCATCTGAAGCCTTCTTCTCTCAACTCTTCAAAGTCATTCTCCGTCCAGCTTTGTTCCGTTGCTGGATGGCCATACTGCCCAAGGTGATTTATAGATTAAATGCCATCCCCATCAAGTTACCAATGACTTTCTTCACAGAATTGGAAAAAACTACCTTAAAGTCATATGGAACCGAAAAAGAGCCCGCATTGCCAAGTCAATCCTAAGCCAAAAGAACAAAGCTGGAGGCATCACACTACCTGACTTCAAACTATACTACAAGGCTACAGTAACCAAAACAGCATGGTAGTGGTACCAAAACAGAGATATAGATCAATGGAACAGAACAGAGCCCTCAGAAATAATGCCACATATCTACAACTATCTGATCTTTGACAAACCTGAGAAAAACAAGCAATGGGGAAAGGATTCCCTATGTAATAAATGGTGCTGGGAAAACTGGCTAGCCATATGTAGAAAGCTGAAACTGAATCCCTTCCTTACACCTTATACAAAAATTAATTCAAGATGGATTAAAGACTTAAACATTAGACCTAAAACCATAAAAACCCTAGAAGAAAACCTAGGCATTACCATTCAGGACATAGGCATGGGCAAGGACTTCGTGTCTAAAACACCAAAAGCAACGACAACAAAAGCCAAAATTGACAAATGTGATCTAATTAAACTAAAGAGCTTCTGCACAGCAAAAAGAAACTACCATCAGAGTGAACAGGCAACCTACAAAATGGGAGAAAATTTTCGCAACCTACTCATCTGACAAAGAGCTAAATCCAGAATCTACAATGAACTCAAACAAATTTTCAAGAAAAAAACAACCCCATCAAAAAGTGGGCAAAGGATATGAACAGACACTTCTCAAAAGAAGACATTTATGCAGCCAAAAGACACATGAAAAAATGCTCATCATTACTGGCCATCAGAGAAATGCAAATCAAAACCACAATGAGATACCATCTCACACCAGTTAGAATGGCAATCATTAAAAAGTCAGGAAACAACAGGTGCTGGAGAGGATGTGGAGAAATAGGAACACTTTTGCACTGTTGGTGGGACTGTAAACTAGTTCAACCATTGTGGAAGTCAGTGTGGTGATTCCTCAGGGATCTAGAACTAGAAATACCATTTGACCCAGCCATCCCATTACTGGGTATATACCCAAAGGACTATAAATCATGCTGCTATAAAGACACATGCACACGTATGGTTCTTGCGGCACTATTCACAATAGCAAAGACTTGGAACCAACCCAAATATCCAACAGTGATAGACTGGATTAAGAAAATGTGGCACATATACACCGTGGAATACTATGCAGCCATAAAAAATGATGAGTTGATGTCCTTTGTAGGGACATGGATGAAATTGGAATCATCATTCTCAGTAAACTATCGCAAGGACAAAAAACCAAACACCGCATGTTCTCACTCATAGATGGGAATTGAACAATGAGAACACATGGACACAGGAAGGGGAACATCAGAGTCTGGGGACTGTTGTGGGGTGGGAGGAGGGGGGAGGGATAGCATTAGGAGATATACCTAATGCTAAATGGCAAGTTAATGGGTGCAGCACACCAGCATGGCACATGTATACATATGTAACTAACCTGCACATTGTGCACATGTACCCTAAAACTTAAAGTATAATAATAATTAAAAAAAAATTTTTAAATGGCTTCACATAATAAAAAGTTTGGAGATAGTCTTCAATGGCTTAAGTTTCTTTCTTTCTTTCTCGTAGTCTTAGGATATCTGTGAAGTTGCAGGTGTTACATTTAAAGCAGAAAAAGGAATGGTATCATCTGTGTCTGTATCTTTTATTAGAAGAGAAAAAGCCCTTTCCAGATGTTTCCTTTATATCTCACTGGCTGGAATTGGTTACATGGACTACTGCAATAGCTTAGCTGCTCTCTTAACTCCAGTCTTGCCATTATCTAAGCTGTGAAAAACACTGGAAAAGTGGAGAACAAGTTGATTGTGATTAGATCAACAATTATTCTTCTTCTAGGGATGAGCACATTGCTCCCTCATATAAAGTTACAGAAGTGTCTTGTACAGTTCTGGTGGTGGTGGTGATAATGATGCTATGTGATGACATAGCACTGAAAACCGTTGCAAGGTATGCTTATCATTTCATTAGTCTGAAGCAGTTAATAAGTAAGCATTGTGCATTGTTTTAATCCATATCACATAAAGACTAAGAGTACATCAGCTATGTCCTTATATTTAAGTGCTAACATTTTACAAAATTGGCTTTACAGGCATTTTCTTATCTCATTAGCTTAAGAATGCTTAAAAAAAAATGCCGCTTCTGTTACTTCTGATTGTTCCTACCCTCCTGACATACACATCAAACAACAAAACCAAGTGGACAACCACCACTACCAGATATACAACAAAGAAACCCCGTAACATTGCTGGAGTCCCTCTGATAGTTTCTTGGCTGCTGCTCTTTTTGGAGATCTATAGCTTCAATGTCAACTTCCGGAAGATGATAGTATTCTTAAGGCCACTTTTTCTACCCCTAATATCTCATGTTGGGATTTCCCCTTTCACTCTTACCAGACTCAGTGAAAACAAAGGGATCTGCTATAGTTCTGCCTTCTACCCCTCAGCTTCCTATTATTGGAGCCTTCCACAATTATTAGATCTCCTTCTGCCTTCTCACCCTGTTGATTTTGGGCTGATTGGGAGAGAAGAGGAAAACTGAACTGTGAAGCTCTTGCTGCATTGCCAGTGATTGGGAGGATATGTTACCCAATGCTCGCTTGGGTTCTGGAATGAATTTTGTCATAGAAACTGGTATAATGGATGTTTGGGTTGTGTACTATTATTGCTTCTCTAGTTCAACTATATTTTGGCTTTTGAGTACTGGCCTGAGATCTATAAAATACCACTATATATTATTCCTTTAGGGAAATACTTTCGGACTGCCAACCAATTTGAAAACAAACATTCAGAGTAGAATATATTAATATCATGAGTTGAATGACCTATGTTTGGGTTTTTACCATTCCGTACCTTGATAGGATGCTAGACTAATATACACTCATCCCCAGTAAAAAGGCAGAAGCTAAGGACATGGATAATTACTTGCCTGATTAGTCCCTCTATAATAAAAAAGTTAAGAACATGGAAAATCTGTCTTGGTTGCAGAATGAAGTATGTTCTTTCCTATGGGTACTTCATATGTATTAATTTTCTTTTTAATATTTACATGTTGAAGCAGTTATTTTTCCATTAGGTCTTTTCTCAGAGAGCTTAGAGATCTATATGTGTAGAGAATTAACATCTGATTATTGCATGATTTCATTCTTTGGCTTAACTAAATTGTTTTACAAGTCGAATAATTGCTTACTTTTGTATTTTAAAAATTTTCTTCCAGTGTTTTCTCATGCAAATCAATGTTAATGCCAGATTTTCTAGATCCTTAGATTTACTAGATGGTTTTTAGTCATTCAGAAGCCACTTATAATTTAGTAGAGTAATAAACATAATAATGATTATCAGGTTCAGCTTCCAGATATTTGAGAGGGAGCATATATACTTTACTGTGACAACTTTTAGAAACTGTTTTGAGATAGATGAAGAAAAGGCAGAAGATATGTTGAGAAGCAGATGTATGACGAAAGTACCCAGCTGTGCACTAACAAAATGAATCTCATGCCGATTAGTTAACAATTCTTTGGCAGTCAGAGACATATGTAAAGCAGTGAACACAGCATGGGGAAATAAAAAAAAATTAAAAGCATTTTCTAAGCCTAAAACATTGGCAGTATCTAGTCTACCATATGTGTTACTGAAGAATTGATTTTATTGTGGATAAGTCATACCAAGGTCACTTGCAAAAAAAATTGGTTAACCCATTAGAGTCTTCATTCTCAAAAATATATATGTATGTGTGTATATATATATATATATATATGATCATTATGTATTTCATATATATATAACGTGCAGGCATATTATATGTCATGTATACAATGATCGTATATATAATGATCATAGTAGTGAGTTTATATATGTATTATATATCATACATATATATGTATGTGTGTGTGTGTGTGTGTGTGTATATATATATATATATGTATGTATGTGTGTGTGTATATATATATATATATATATATAAAACTCCTGGGCTCAAGGGATCCTCCCACCTCAGCCTCTCGAGTTGCTGGGATTACAAGCTACTGTAACTGGCTCCATAGCCTTAGTTTAGATTCTTCATCATCCTTATCTTGACTATTGTGTTAGCCTCACAGCTGCTAGTTTTGTCTGACACAGTAGATAGTTTAGATTGTTTAGTGATTTCTTCATAACATATATGTTAAAGTATAAGATCCTCAAAACTTATAATTTGCCCTCAGTTTGTATTAGCCGAGCATTTCCATCTTGTATTATATTGTAAATTCTTTGAGTGGAGCCTAACATCTTTTTATTCATCACTATGTTGTGGACATGGTAACTACTCAGCTAATAGTTGTTGAGTTAATGAGATAGACCTAGGCAGATTCTTGGCTTAGCAATTCAGTATGCCTTGCTCAAATTAAAACGAATTATTCTGTGTAGTAGGAATAATAACATTATTTTAATATATTAATAATTCACACATAATTTTACAGTGGTAATTTATACAGCCCGCTGGTTCTGTTGATTTGAATTAGTAAGATGTTAAGCTATTATGTGCAATGGTTCTGAGTTCCAGTAGTTCTGATTAGAGTTGAAAATTTTTAATGCACAGAATATAGTAATGTCTACCTTCTTGAAGACTAGCAGGAAGCTTTGTTTTGGTTAGAATTACTTTCTTTTTCCTAGAAGGAATTAATGGAATTGAGTAATAACAAGAGCATACACTAGGTTTTGGATATTTTTTGTGGTACAGAGTAAAAATTAGCAGACGACTCCTCATTAGAAGTTTTACTCTTGATCAGAAGTTTATAAAGCTTATTTTAAAAGTTTATAATCTTTACCTTGTATAAATAAGTCTTTAACCAAGATCATTTATGATGCTTAGAATGTACCAATGATTCGTTACTTACCCTAATGGAATATTGTGAGTAACTGGTACAATCCCATCCGTAGTTTTTCTTTTAGTTTGCAACTTTTCTTTTTAAAGTCCCTTTTAACCTAAAGTTTGATTGATACATTGAAATGTGATAAAAATTGTTGGTTACCATTTGTGACATTGTTTTTAAGAAAAGTGTTTACATCATGAAAACAAGTTTCTTACAGACAGACTATATGTTTTGTATATTTATTCATTTTGTAAAAATTGAGGTATAATTTACATATGGTAAAATTTACCCTTTTATAGTATGCATTTCAGTGGTTTTTAGTGTATTCACAAAGTTATGCAACTATCAGAAGAGGATTTTGGTAAGATGGAGTGGGAAGCATCAGAAGGTCTTACCTCACCTAGACAACAATTGCACTGGCAGAATCTGTCTAACTGTTTTGGATCTCTGGAGTCTACTGAAGGCTTTCACTTTCCAGGGAGAAGGTTTGGATCTAATTGTGGTTACTTTTGGTCAGTTTCAGCTCTTTGCATGGTAGCAGCTACCCATCTACTACCCCAGCCCCATGGCAGACAGTTGTGCCAACAGGTGTTCCAGAAACAGTTTTCACACAGCTCATGGGAGCTAGAGTGGGCAAAAAGCACCTTGTCCTCCAAATATTGGGGATCTGTGCTCTGATTGCTACTTCTGCTCACAGAGGTGCAGAGAGTGGATGGCAGCCTTTGTTGTATACATACCTACCCCCATTGTTGCAGTCCCCTTCCCCTTCAGCTGAAGTGATTTCCAGGGGGTTTAAAGGGTTAGCACCTTTACCTCCTCATTTTTCTCTTTTTGGGAGCAGACATGAAAGGCTAGAATATTCAAAAACAATGGCATATGTGAGGAAAAATTAGAAAGTGACTGTGCATGCCCAGGGAAAGGCACAGGTTTGGAAAATACCTGGGAAAACCTTAAGTTTACATTTTGGGCTGATCATTGGCACAAAGACAGCCTATACCAATCAAGACAAAAACAATAAATAGAAACAACAACAAAACCCAGCAAACCCTGAGGAAAGAGGAGAATCTGATTTCCAGAGTAACCGTATTATTAGATTCTAGTTTTCAACATAAAAATGATGAGGCATACAAAGAAACAGAAAAGTATGGCTCATTCCAAGGAAAAAACCAAATCAACAGAAACTGTTCCTGAAAAAGACCTCATGTCAGATCTACTTGACAAAGACTTTGAACAACTGTCTTAAAGATGCTTAGGGAACTAAAGGAAGATGTGGGGGGGAAGGTCAAGAACATAATGTATGAACAAAGTGGAAATCTCAATAAACAGATAGAAAACCTAAAAAGAAACCAAAAAGAAATTCTGGAGCTAGAAAATACAATAATTAAAATGAAAAATCCATTAGCAGAATTTAAAGGCATATTTGAGCAGGCAGAAGAATGAATCAGCAAACTTGAAGAGAGAATAATGGAAATTATTGAGTCTGAGGAACAGAAAGAAAAAATATTGAATAAAAATAAACAGAGCTTAAGGAATCTGTGTGATACTATCAAGTGGATCAACATATACATTGTTGGAGTCCCAGAAGGAGAAGAGGGAGAGAAAGGGGAAGAGGGAATATTTGAAGGCTTAATGCTGAAAACTTTTCAAAGCTGATGAAATACATGAATGTAAACATCCAAGAAGTTCAGTGAACTCCCAAGTAGTGTGAACCCAAAGAGACCCACAGCAAGACACATAATCATGCTTTGAGAGCCAGGTGTGGTGGTTTGTGCCTACAGTCCCAGCTACTCAGGAAGCTGAGGTGAGAGGATCATTTGAGGCCAGGAATTCAAGGTCAGCCTGGGCAACATAGTGAGAACCCACCTCTCTAAAAAATAATAAAAAAAAATGAGTCAGGTGTGTTGGCATGCACCTGTAGTCCCAGTTACTCAGGATACTTGGAAGGCTGAGATGAGAGATTGCTTGAGCCTAGGAGTTTGCTGTGATTATGCCACCACACTCCAGCCTGGGCAACAGAGCAAGACCCTATCTCTTAAAAAATGATATTTTTGAATGACAGAGAATCTTGAAAGCAGCGAGAGAAGCAACTTATCACATACCAGGGATCCTTAATATTATTATTGGCAGATTTCTCATCAGAAACTTTGGAGGCCAAAAGGCTGTGGGCTGGCATATTCAAAGTACTAAAAGAAATAAACTATCAGCCAATAATTTTATGTCTGGCAAAACTGTCCTTCCAAAGTGAGGGAGAAATTAAGACATTCTCAGATAAATAAAAGATGAGGGATTTCATTACCACTGGATCTGTCCTGCAAGAAGTGCTTAAGGGAGTACTGCAGAGTGTAATGAAAGAAGACTAGACAGTAACTCACAGCTGTATGAAAAAATAAAGATCTCAATAAAGGTATATACATGGGTAATTATGAAAGCAAGTATTATTGTAACAACAGTTTGTAACCCCACTTTTTTTGTTTTCTTCATGATTTAAGAGAGTAATACATTAAGAAAAACAATCATTAGTCTAAAAGCTAGTATTATTGTCACTTTGGTTTGTAACTCCACATTTATTTTTCTACATAATTTAAGAAACTATCACATTTAAAATAATTATTAGTTTTTGTTTTTGGCCACACAGTGTCTAAAGGTATAATTTTGTGACATCAACAGCCAAAAGGGGAGGAAATGGAGCTGTTATGGGAGCAGAGTTTTAGTACGTTGTTGAAGTTAAGCTGGTAATAATTTAAATTAGAATGTTTTAACTTTAGCATGTTAAATGTAATCCCCATAGTAACCACAAAGAAAATAGCTATAGAATACACACAAAAGGAAATAAGAAAGGAATTTAAACATTTTACTACAACAAAGTCAGTGAAATACAAAGAAGGCAGTAATGCAGGAAATGATGGACAAAAATGTATAAAGCATATAGAAAACAAATAGCAAAATGACAGAAGTATATATCAATAAATGCTTTAAACTTAAATGCATTAAACTCTTCAACCAAAAGACAGAGATTGGCAGATGAAAAACATGATTCACTTATATCCTGTCTACAGGAGGCTCACTTTAGATCCAGAGACACAAATAGATTGAAAGTGAAAGGATTGAAAAAGATACTCCATGCAATAGTAACCAAAAGAGAGCAAGAGTGGCTATACTGATATCAGACAAAATAGACTTTAAATTGAAATGTTGTAAGAGACAAAGAAGGACATTATATATTAATAAATGGTTCAATACAGCAAGAGGATACAACAATTAAAATCTGACATATGCCACAACATGGATGAATCTTCAGAACATTATGCTGAGATAAGTCTGTCACAGAAAGACAAATACTATATGGTTCTATTTATGTGGTATACAGTGTAGTCAAAAATCATAGAGACAGAAAGTAGTATGGTGGTTGCCAGGAGCGCAGTGGAGGATAGAATGCAGAATTAGTATTTAATGGGTACACAGTTTCATTTTGGTGTGATAAAAATGTTTTGAATAGTGATGATGGTTGCATGATGGTGTGCATGTATTTAGTACTACTGAACTGTACACTTAAAAATGATTAATATGTTAACTATGTTATGTGTATTTTACAACTATGTCAGTCTATTTTGTGCTGCTATAACAGAAAACCTGAGATTAGGTCATTTATAATGAATGGAAATTTATTTCTCACAGTTTTAGAACTGGGAAGTCCAAGTCAGGGACTGGCATCTGGCAAGGGCCTTCTTGCTGCATTGTCCCATGGCAAAAGGGCAAAGAGAGGGCAAGGGAAAGGAAAGGGGACCAAATTCATTTTTTATGAGAAACCTACTTCTGAGACAATAGCATTAAATCATTCATAAGGGCACAGCCCTCATGGGCTAATCACCTCTTAAAGATATCACCTCTTAATACAATTACAATGGGAATTAAACTTCAGTGTAACTTTGGGAGGGGATAAATATTAAAAACATAGCAATCACAATAAAACTGGGAAATTAAAAAAAATTGTGCGGCTGGGAGTGGTGGCTCTTGCCTGTAATCCCAGCACTTTGGGAGGCTGAGGCGGGTGGATAACCTGAGGTCAGGAGTTGGAGACCAACCTGGCCAAAATTGTGAAATCCTGTCTCTACTAAAAATACAGAAATTAGTCGTGCATGGTGGCATGTGCCTGTAATTCCAGCTACTTGGGAGGCAGAGACAGGAAAATTGCTTGAATCTGGGAGGCGGACGTTGCAATAGAGCCGAGATCACACTACTGCACTCCAGCCTGGGCGACAGAACGAGACTGTGTCTCAAAAGAAAAAAAAATTGTGCAACTATCATCAATATATAATTCCGGAACATTTTTATCACCCCAAAGGAAACCCATATTCATTAGCAGTTACTTTTCTGCTTAGCCCCAGCAACCACTAAATGACTAAAAATAAAAGCTGAAGCTATGATAGGAATGTCTTATTCTAATTTTGGTAATATTCATTGTATTTTAAGTAGACAGATGTAAATAATGAGCAAATAATGCTTTTAATTATTTTCTTTAACCTGTCTCAGAGCCAAGAAGCTTCTTTCAAGGCAGTAGTACATGGTGGAGGCTATCAGAGTTTCTAAAATAATTATCTAGGCTGAAAGTCATATCTGGGCTTTTTGGTGATCTTTCTATGTGAGCACGTACAGCTAATTTGACTGATTCTCTTCAAATATTTCTTGAAGATGTATGTTACAACAAGACTTAGGTTATAATATTAGAATAGACCTTCTCTTTTGAGTGGAGTAATATGATTATTCTAATAAAGATCCTTTCTTCACTGAGGCTACTGTTTGGGAGTTGAAGTAACTGGGGAATTTGAACCTACCCTTCTCCTTTCACACTATATCACCAGTATAAGAGCAGAATTGTCAGATATTCCCTTGAATATTGGATACGAAATGTTTTTTAATTGATAAATAATTTGTGTGTGGCAGTATTTCTACATTCTTGTCCTATAAACTAATATCAGAGTTCTTTGGTTGCTGTGACATGCCTCCTCAGATTAATAGTGAGATTTCTTCCTGTAGGTAACCCTAATTTCTTTTAAAGCAATGATTTATGGTATTATGATCTAAATGCCTTTTTTTTTTTTAAGAGATGGGATCTCACCATGCTGCCCAGGCTGAGCTCAAGCTATCCTCCTGCCTCACCTTGGCTTCCCAAAGTGCTGGGATTACAGGCATGAGCCACCATACCCGGCCCTCGATGCATTTTTAATGTTACATTAGTTGCTAAAAAATAAAAAAGAGGCCAGGCACAGTGGATCACGCCTGTAATTCCGGCACTTTGAGAGGTGAGGTGGGCAGATCACCTGAGGTCGGGAGTTCAAGAGCAGCCTGACCAACATGGAGAAACCCTGTCTCTACTAAAAATACAAAATTAGCCAGGCGTGGTGGCGCATGCCTGTAATCCCAGCTACCTGAGAGGTTGAGGCAGGGAAATTGCTTGAACCTGGGAGGCAGAGGTTGCGGTGAGCCGAGATCACGCTATTGCACTCCAGCCTGGGCAATAAGAGCAAAACTTCATTTCAAAAAAAAAAAAAAAAAAAAGAATATTTTGCAATATCAGGGGGCAATAATGTGATATACTGGATAGTAAAAGGTTAATGAGGACATAGATGCCTGGTCTAAGCAAAATAGATAAGAAGTTGCTGATCGTAATTGACGATGAGAATAACATCACAGTGGAATAGCAGATAATGCATGAGTGGTGAATTTCCTCATTTAGTCTTACTTTGAGGCAGCAAGTAAATCCTTTATAAGTGTTGCATTACTTTTGTGGTGTGTGTGTGTGTGTGTGTGTGTGTGTGTGAGATAGAGAGAGAGAGGCTTCAATCCTTAAATCATGTAATATTAAGAAAAAACAAATTAATTCACTTAGAAGATTTGGGGCTGGATCTATATTTTTTCATCATTTTAACATTTGGGGGTTAAAATTTCCAGACCGTTGGAGACGACATCCATCCAGAACAGAGTAGATCCTGGAGATTCTGGATAAATTATCTGCAAATGCATTTTTTTCCAATAGATTGAGTTTATTATCAACATTCAGTTTGCTGATTAAAAAATTTTTCGGTATATCGATATTGAACTCGAGTTGGAAGAGGTGAGTCCGGTCTCAAAATGGAGGGCCATGATCCAAAGGAACCAGAGCAGTTGAGAAAACTGTTTATTGGTGGTCTGAGCTTTGAAACTACAGATGACAGTTTAAGAGAACATTTTGAGAAATGGGGCACACTCACAGATTGTGTGGTAATGAGAGACCCCCAAACAAAATGTTCCAGGGGCTTTGGTTTTGTGACTTATTCTTGTGTTGAAGAGGTGGATGCAGCAATGTGTGCTCGACCACACAAGGTTGATGGGCGTGTAGTGGAAGCAAAGAGAGCTGTTTCTAGAGAGGATTCTGTAAAGCCTGGTGCCCATCTAACAGTGAAGAAAATTTTTGTTGGTGGTATTAAAGAAGATACAGAAGAATATAATTTGACAGACTTCTTTGAAAAGTATGGCAAGATTGAAACCATAGAAGTTATGGAAGACAGGCAGAGTGGGAAAAAGAGAGGATTTGCTTTTGTAACTTTTGATGATCATGATACAGTTGATAAAATTGTTGTTCAGAAATACCACACTATTAATGGGCATAATTGTGAAGTGAAAAAGGCCCTTTCTAAACAAGAGATGCAGTCTGCTGGATCACAGAGAGGTCATGGAGGTGGATCTGGCAATTTTATGGGTCGCGGAGGAAACTTTGGAGGTGGTGGAGGAGGCTATGGTGGTGGAGGTGGTGGCAGCAGAGGTAGTTATGGAGGAGGTGATGGTGGGTATAATGGATTTGGAGGTGATGGTGGCAACTATGGCAGTGGTCCTGGTTATAGTAGTAGAGGGGGCTATGGTGGTGGTGGACCAGGATATGGAAACCAAGGTGGTGGATATGGTGGAGGTGGTGGAGGATATGATGGTTACAATGAAGGAGGAAATTTTGGCGGTGGTAACTGTGGTGGTGGTGGGAACTATAATGATTTTGAAAATTATAGTGGACAACAGCAATCAAATTATGGACCCATGAAAGGAGGCAGTTCTGGTGGAAGAAGCTCAGGCAGTCCCTATGGTGGTGGTTATGGATCTGGTGGTGCAAGTGGTGGATATGGTAGCAGAAGGTTCTAAAAACAGCAGAAAAGGGCTACAGTTCTTAGCAGGAGCAAGAGCGAGGAGTTGTCAGGAAAGCTGCAGGTTACTTTGAGACAGTCATCCCAAATGCATTAGAGGAACTATAAAAATCTGCCACAGAAGGAACGATGATCCATAGTCAGAAAAGTTACTGCAGCTTAAACAGGAAACCCTTCTCGTTCAGTACTGTCATAGCCACAGTTTGCAAAAAGTGCAGCTATTGATTAATGCAATGTAGTGTCAATTAGATGTACATTCCTGAGGTCTTTTATCTGTTGTAGCTTTGTCTTTTTCTTTTTCTTTTCATTACATCGGGTATATTGCCATGTAAATTGTGGTAGTGGTACCAGGAATAAAAAATTAAGGAATTTTTAACTTTTCAAAAAAAAAATTTTCAGTATATCTGCATAAATGAAATTGGTCCATCATGTGTATTAGAGGAAGCTATCCTCACTCCATTTGTTATCAGGATTATGTTAGCCTGAAGAATGGACTGATAAACTTTCTATAAGGCTTATTACAGGCTTTAACCTGTAAAATTGATCTCATTGTTAACAGCTTTGAGAGTATATAGATAGTTGACTATTTTTCTTCTCTGGTTTCTTCAGATACTCTTCATCATCTTGGATTTGTTTTAATAATTTATATATGTTAAAGAAAATAATCAAAACTGTGCAGATTTATAAATCTTTAAAATTGTACACAATATTAGATATTTTAAAACTCCCTACATAATGCAGTTTTATCACCCTTCTCATTAATGGTACACCGTAAGACTCACTTTTTGATGCCAAGTGTTCTTGAAAATGTCCTAAGGAAGATCATTGCTAGAACAATGTTATTTTTGAGATTTTTGTTCCTTGTAAGGAAATAGACATCAATTAAGGAGGGATTTTTTTTTTTTTTTTTGGAGGTGGAAATGGGTAGTATGGTCAAGCAACTGCATGTATATTTCCCTGGGGAACACGGCATTAAGAAGAGAAAATAATCCCAACTATTAACAATTTCATCTGTGCAGTGGTTTTTATTCTGCAACATTGTCTTTTCTATTTTTTTACATGTTTTCTAGAAAAGGTAAACATGTAGTAGAAATAAATGTGATGTTAATTGCTATGGCAGTGTGGCTGTACACATTACTTTTTTTCTCCTGTCTCCCCACCTTCCATTGGCAATCACCCAACTGGTTAAGTAAATGAGGGTGGATGGATAATAAATGTTTCTTCACAATTACTTCATTAGCTCTCAAAAGGGATTCTGAAGCATTCCATTATAAGTGCTGGTCACAGACATGCTGAAATGACCACTTTTTGCTCTGGAGGGAAATTCTTTGCTTAATAAAGAACAAGAGATCACAATATCTTTCTTTCCTGAGCAGAAGCAGGGTAAACTGTTGATTCCTTTTTGTTTTTTTCCTGCAAAGAAAGGACCTTGCTTATGTCACCCAATTTCCCCTTTCAGGAAGGGGAAGTAATTTTTAGTAAGTCAAGGTATGTAGTAGCCATAAGGTCTTCTGTTTAGGATTAAGGTTCAGTGAAGTCATTTGGCATTCATTTATTTTTGTAGTTTTGATCCGAAAGCTGCTTCATTGCAGAATTTTAGTCTGAATTATGTTCTAAAGATTGATGACCTCTCTATGGGACTTCACTGTAACTGTTCCATTAGGACATCAGATTTAGCTAAGTATTTATATGTTAATTTTGTTGGATTAACTTATGTGCATAGACATACACACACACACACACACACACACACTGAAGCCTCATTGTTCCTTTAAATTTTAATTTTTATTTGATATCTTTTCATAATCTATTGAGGAAAATTACGATGGGAATGCAGTACTGTGAGTTTGCACTGACAATAAAGTTTGATCTATGACAGCCTCTTAGAAGCAACTACTTTAAAATATCTTATAGTGGGAAAAAAACCCACAAATGCAGTTGTTGTTTTGTATACTTTTTTCTTTGTTGACCTGAATAGGATTAAATAACCTCTAGGGTGATTTGCCCATTCAGCGAAGTGGCACAGGCCAAAAAGTAAGGAGATTAAAGTAGGATGAGGGAGAAACAAGGAAAACATGACAAAGGAAAACCCAAGATTAGAAAGACTCAGTGAAGAAATTTTACTCAAAGAAATAAAGAGGTTTTTTCTTCCTTCACCATCCCCAAAGCAATATAGCAGGAAATCTTACTTTGATTATCCATCAACAAGCAAGAGTGGAATTAATAAGTTGACCAGCAAATTGATACATTCCACTGTGCACGCGAAAGTCAGACCCTTATAAGTAAGCAGTTGTATGATATACTCTATAAGTATGTAGTCATATATGTTATAGGTTCTTCATGGGAAAGCAGACCAGCTCAGCCTAGCCTGAATGCCACCTAGTGTTCTCTCGTATGTATAGGATACAAGTGGAGCCAATGGTTGGTTAATTGAAAATGATAATTAAGGCAGGGAATTACATAAATTGATACAAATTTTCATGAGCATTTGATTTTTAACTTAAAGCATATACTGACTGGAGACTGCTATCATCTTTCTTGCATAAACAACCTATAATGCTTGTTTCCTGTTTCCAATTCAAATTTCCATAAAGTAGAACAAGAGCTTAGCAAACTGAGTATGGAATCCTACTTGATTTTTACATTTTTTATAACAATTTTTCTTTTCTAACATTTTGAGATTTACCTTTCCAAAGCTTTCAGTGTTTTTCCAAAACATTTATCTGTTTTCTAGAAACACCCTTTTTGTACTCATATTTCATAATATTTAATTAAATATTAAATTGCATAATCACAAATTGGCATAAAAGCAGTAAGAATGAACATAACTTGGTAAAACAGAATGTGAAGGCATACTGCTATTGGAGTAGTCTGTTTGAGTTAGCCTGCCTGTGGGCAGCTGCATGTTTTAAACAGGAAATGTAGAGCTAGCCCTTACATAGTGGAGATAGCCCGTTTGGGGAGTTTCTGCTCTGTTTGATTTGGCTGATGCCTGTATTCTTCTTTAGGGATAATTAGCTATGATAGGCCTTTATGGCTAGGACTTTTAACAATAATACTTGGTGAAGTGAGTTGTTAAGGAGCTAAATATACACATTAGTATGAGAAGAGAGCAACACGCAATCTGATTTCAGAGCTGGTGCACTTAACCATCATGCTGTCTACTGCTTCCCCTTGTGGGAAGTATTAGCACGCCACTCTATGTCCATAATATAGGAAGTAGATAAGAAATGGTGCATAGGAAATAATATAATTGTGCCGACCCTTTTCTATATTAAACATTATTCTCAAAAAAACAGAGCATATACCTCAGATATCTCTAGAAGAGTTACCAAAACTGATCTTCTGTTAGGATAACAGTATGCCACTAAATGAGTAAGAACAGGAATTATGCAAGCCATTTATGTAGATTAAATTCAAATAGAATTATAAATAACAAAACTGAAAAAGCCATTTGGTTGATAATTATTATTTGGGATGCATGTTTTGCTTGTTTTAAATTAGTTTTCAGGGTCTTCTTCCTTTAGGGGTAGCTTAGCTCAGTCTTTAGCCTGATTCAGTTCAAGAGAAGAAAGGGTAACTACTTTTTACCCATAAAAGGCAGTGCAGCTTACTCTCTGGAGTCAAGCTAACAAGTATGAACAGTCCGTACATTTTAATTTCACTTAGTAGCTGTGTGACCTCGGGCAAGTTACCTAACCTTTCTTGTCTCAGTTACCTCATTATAAAATAGGGATTGGTATCTATTACACAGAATTTCTTTTATTTATTTATTTATTTTATTATACTTTAAGTTCTGGGATACATGTGCAGAATGTGTAGGTTTGTTACATAGGTATACACGTGTCATGGTGGTTTGCTGCACCCATCAACCCATCTCTACATTAGGTATTTCTCCTAATGCTATCCCTCCCCTAGCCCTCATCCTCCGACAGGCCCCAGTGTGTGATGTTCCCCTCTCTGTGTCTATGTGTTCTCTTTGTTCAACTCCCACTTATGAGTGAGAACATGCGGTATTTGGTTTTCTGTTCTTGTTTTATACAGAATTTCAATGAGGATTAAATGGATTCATGTGAAGTTCTTAAAACAGTGCCTGGTGTATAGTAAATGCTCAGTAAATGATAGTCGTCATCATCCTTATCAACCTTGAAAAAGGGAAATAGTGATATTATTGTTGAAAATATAGCCAGAAACATGAATCTGAAGTGTGTAGTATTGGAGATTAGGTACAGAATAAACAAGAAGTAGGAGAACCAGAGAAGGCATACATGAAAAATTAATGTGTGGTCCAGAATAGATGTCATAGTTCTGGGTGTTACCTCTTGTTCATTAAAAGATAAATAGTGGGTCAGGGTGGAAATAAAAAAAAATAAGCTGGAGGAAGGAAATAATAAAAATGACATAGAAATACAGTAGGATAAATTTGAGAGTGGACTTTCTGAAAAATCCCAATAATATATGAGAACCTACAGCAAATCTAATTGGAAAAAAAAAAGAACGGGAGAAATCGTTTAAAAAGTTAAAAAGAGGATCAGGAAGAGATCCTAAATAGTGTGAGAGACTGCTATGCAGAGTTTTGCGGTAATATATTTGGAAATCTTGATGAAATCTAAAATTTCCTAGCAGATATAAAAATCAACTACAGTAATAGAAGACTGTGATTATGTCATTCTTCTGCTTGAAATTCCCCTAAATAGCTTCCCATTGTTCTCAAGATAAAGATAGATACTTTCAACTTGTCTTCCAGTCCTCCCTGATCTGACCTGTTTCTTGCCATCCAGGCCTTGCGTTCTTTTCCCTTGGGCTCCTGCACTCTGGCCATATTGATCTTCTTTCTGTTCATCTAATACTGTTCTCTTTTGCACCAGGACCTTTGCACGTCCTGTTTGTTTTGCGTGTTTTGAACACTTAATTTCTATTAATCCTTAGATTTCTACTCAAGTCTCATGTCATGGGGAAACTGAACCTTACTCTTCACAGGTTTGGGTCCCTGTGCCATCTGCTCTCATAGCTCCTTATACTTTGTTTTCATACTTAACACTGTTAACAATTATTTCTGGGTATTTATGTCTCTTTCTCCCCAAGTATATCATAATTTCTTTGATGGTAGAATTGATGGCTGTTTTGCTCATTCTTGCCTAGCACAGAGAGAGGTACTCAGTATTTTCTGATTAAATAAGGACTTGCATAGTCAAATAACCTTTTCTGTTTTTTCTTTTCTCTCTCTTTTTTTTTTTTGGAGACGGAGTCTTGCTCTGTCACCCAGGCTGGAGTGCAGTGGCGTGATCTTGGCTCATTGCAAGCTCTGCCTTCCGGGTTCACGCCATTCTCCTGCCTCAGCCTCCTGAGTAGCTGGGACTACAGGCGCCCGCCAGCACGCCCGGCTAATTTTTTGTTTTTTTTGTATTTTTAGTAGAGACGGGATTTCACCGTGTTAACCAGGATGTTCTTGATCTCCTGACCTCGTGATCTGCCCGCCTCAGCCTCCCAAAGTGCTGGGATTACAGGTGTGAGCCATCACGCCCGGCCCCATTTTTTCTTTAATAGTGAGATTTAGAAACCCATCCTCTCTCTCTCTCCCTCTCAAACACAAAGAACAACCTAAGTGGTTTCATGGACACATTCTTGTAAGCTTTCTAGGAAATAATTTTCTATATCAAACTGTTTTGTAACATACCCATATACATATAGAAAGCTATCCAGTTGATTTTATTTCAATCTCAAATTTGATAAAGTACCAAAAAGTAGTAATACAGACCTAGTTCAGTCATGAATATGGATGGGAAAAGTCAATATAAAATTCTAGCAAATCAGATTTGGCAGGATATTAAAAGAACATTTCATAACATAAGTTATACATTGAATTTAAAAAGTGGGTGAATATTAGGTTAAAAATGAAAAACCACATGGTGATCTTAATGCCACAAAAGAGTTTGATAAAACTCAATATTCATTCTTTATGAAGTATTTAATGGTTTGGATGAAGACTTCTTCAGTTAAAGAAAAAGAAGAATTTCTATCCAAACCAATATCCCAGTATCTTGCTATATAATGAAATGGTAGAATCATTTCTGTGAAAATAAGATACAATAAAGAGGCTTGCGGATACAGCACCATTAGTTCCTCCCCCCCCCCCCTTTTTTTTTTGCCAAGTTCTAGACAATGCAATAAAACATAACAGAAATTAGAAGCAGGGCTTTTGGAAAAAAGGAGATACGGTTCCCATTTATTTGCAGGCAGATTGGTTATACCTAGAAACCAAAGAGAAAATGAAAAACTATTGGAATTAGTAAGAATAGGTATGAATTAATATGAGAGTTGAGGTTGGATACACATGTTTTTGAGCTGATTCATGCAAAGGCTTTCCAAGCTCCCTTGTGTTTTACTAGGTTGTGTTTGGTTAAAGTTGGCTAGCTAGTGTGCAGTCATGAGTCAGGGGAAGAGAAGGAGCCTGACTGGCTCCTATATTGTTCTGAGTCATATTTCTTTTTTTCAATGGAATTAAACCAGCATGATTGTTGAAAGAGATCAAAATTTGGCAGGTTTTCATTTGCTTGATGTTTGTAAACAGATTTTTCTTTCAGGAAAGGAATTTGGAGGAGGGCAGAGACATCATTATGTCTTTTTTACAAATCTACAATTTCCCATTTGACCCTTACAATTAATCTGAAAGTCAATTTGCGTTTGAGATTATACGACAGTAACAGGTTGATAAGCAGACATTTCTATGTCTTATTCGGTAAGAAATACTGAATTAAGTTTGAGAATGGAGGTCATGTGCTGCCCCGTACACTTCTCATCTTGTCCTCAACAAGGACTACATGGTAATTTTCATAGATTTTCTTTTGTCAATTAAATGACCGATATTTGAGTACCTTTTAAGTGCTAGTTCCTGTTCTTGGTGGTAGGATTGCAGTGGTGAAGAAGATATTTTCTGTTCTTAAGAGGATTACATTGCAGAGGGGATAGATAGATAATAAGCTGTGTATAAATAAGATAAATTTAATTATAAGTAAGATAATACTGATAAATATAGAGAAGATAAAATAGGTATTGACCAATTATGAATGGCATACTGTATGGCAAGAGCTTTTTAGATGGAGTCAAAGGAGTCTTTGCTGAAAAGGGGACATTTGAATTGAGTCATGAAGGATGAGGAAGAGGAAGCCATAAGGGCACCTGTTCTCAGAGCATTTCCCAACATAAAGAACTATGTGGTGACAATAAATTCAGGGACAGAAAGGAGGCCAATGTGGCTGAAGAACAGTGAACTAAGTGGGAGAGTAAGAAGAGGTAATGCTGGAGAAGTAGCCAAAAACCAGGTCACTTAGGAACTTGTGGGCCATAAGAAGGAGTTTGGATTTTTGGAAATGTGATGGAATGCCTTTAGATTCTTTGTTTGTTTGTTTTTCAAAGTGAGATTTTTATGATCTGTGTGGAAGACAGACAAGAAGAAAACAAAAGTGGAAGTAGAAAGACCAGGTAGGACATTGTTGCTTGTGCTGGTGGCTTGGGTCCAGGTGGGTGCAGTGGAGATTCAGGGCAGCAAGTAGAATTTGACTGATGGATTGGAGTGGTATGAAAGAAAGAGTCAAGGATGACCCTAATTTTTTGATCTGAATAATAAAGTGTATAATGAATGCTGTTTGCTGAAATGGGCAACTCTTGAGATTGGAAGTGAAGCTATGAGTTGAGAGCATTCTCTCTGTTTTGGCTGTATTAACTCTCAGTATCCCAAGGAAGTCATTATTATCATTTGCCATCTGAATCCATTATACCCTGTTTACTTTCAATTTTTATGTTTTTTACTTTTATATTTTTTTAGAGACAGTGTCTCACTGTGTTGTCCAGACTGGAATGCAGTGGCATGATCATAGCTCACTGCAGCCTTGAACTCTTGGGCTCAAATAATCCTTCCACCCCAGGCTCCCAGGTAGCAGCTAGGACTACAGGAGTGTGCCAATGCACCCAGCTAGTTTTAAATTTTTTTATTGTTTTGTAGATACGAGGTCTTACTATGTTGCCTAGGCTGGAATGCAGTGGCACAATTATAGCTCACTGCAGCGTTGAACTCCTGGGCTCAAGTGAACTTCCTGCCTTGGCCTCCCAAAGTGCTGGTATTACAGGTGTGAGCCACTGTGCCTGTTCATTTTCTAAGTTATTTTATAAATAATTAACATAAGTAAACATACAGGAATAATGAAAAACAACCTTATTAGAAACTTTAATAAGAATTTAACCATAGCAAACCGAATTTTTTTTATCCTGTAAGTTCCTGGTTTTGAAGGCACATACATATTCAAAATGAGAAAAAGTCCTTTGAATATAGTCATCAATTGCGATATACAAACCTGTAACATATACATTATATAAATACTGATTTCCAGATTTAAAATGAATCTCTTAATGTGTTCTGGGTTTATCATTACTTCTGGGTTTTGCATTTTATTGTCAAAAGGCAGTATTTTTGAAAACTTTGATGGCTGAGATTTTGTTGAAGAAAGGATAAACACTTTCAATTGAAAAGTATTTTTGTTTTTTAGATTTATCAACTAATGAGAATGGTCGATTTAATGAAATTTGTTATTTCTACATCAGTTATTTTTTCTCCACACTTTTTATATAGATACTTATCATCAGCATTTGTCTACCTATGAACTTCATCAAGTAAATTTAGCTTCATAAACATCATAAAAAGATCAATGAATGCTACCACATATTCTTTTAACTAAATGGGATGGTCTAGGATCTTGTAACATATTGCACAATGAAGTTTCCTGTTGAATGACTGTCTGGCTAAAAGTACCATAGTTCCTTCTTGTCCTTAAAAATCATATTGTATATTCATTCCTTCTTAAGTTTCAGAAAATTTATCTAGGATATCATCATCTGAAGATTCATAACCTGAGATTTCACTACTTCCTGCCTCTTTACATTCACCATCTAATAACTGTGAAATATCTTTCTTTGTCAGTTTTCTTCTCTTTGCCATTATGGGTAGAAAATGAAATATTCTGAATTTTCAACCGTGTTTACTGAAACCCTCAAAAATACAAAGATGGGATTTCCAGCCTTCTTTTCAAAAGATGAGACAATACCACCAACCAAAAAAAGCCTGGGACCTGATGGATTCACAGACAGATTCTACCAGATGTACAAACAAGAGCTGGCACCATTCCTACAGAAACTATTCCAAAAAACTGAAGAGAAAGGACTCCTCCACAACTTATTCTGTGAGGCCAGCATCATCTTGATACCAAAACCTGGTAGAGACACAACAGAGAAAGAAAACTTCAGGCCAGTATCCTTGATGAACATTGATGTACAAATCCTCAACAGAATACTTGCAAACTGAATCCAACAGCACATGAAAAAGATAATCCACCATGATCAAGTAGGCTTCATCCCTGGGATGCAAGATTGGTTCAACATACACAAACCAATAATTGTGATTCATCACATAAACAGAACTAAAGACCAAAAACTACATGATTATCTCAATAGATGCAGAAAAGGCTTTTAATAAAATTCAACATCCCTTAATGTAAAAAACTCAATAAACTAGGTATTAAAGGAACATACCTCAAAATAATAAGAGCTATCTATGACAAACCCACAGCCAACATTGAACTGAATGGGCAAAAGCTGGAAACATTCCCCTTGAAAACTGGCATGAGACAAGGATGTCCTGTCTTACCACTTCAATTCAACATGGTACTGGAAGTCCTTACCAGAGCAGTCATGCAAGAGAAAGAAATAAAGGGCACCCAGACAGGAAGAGAGGAAGTCTTCTCTGTTTGCAGATGACATGATTGTATATCTAGAAAACCCCATAGTCTCGACCAGGCACGGTGGCTTATTCCTGTAATCCCAGCCCTTTGGGAGGCCGAGGTGGGCGGATCATGAAGTCAGGAGATCGAGACCATCCTGGCTAACACGGTGAAACCTCATCTCTACTAAAAATACAAAAAATTAGCCAGGCGTGGTGGCGGGCATCTATAGTCCCAGCTACTTGGGAGGCTGAGGCAGGAGAATGGCATGAATCCAGGAGGCGGAGCTTGCAGCGAACCGAGATTGCACCACTGCACTCCAGGCTGGGCGACAGAGTGAGACTCCATCTCAAAGAAAAAAAAAAAAAAAGAAAACCCCATAGTCTCAGCTTGAAAGCTCCTCCAGCTGATACACAGCTTCAGCAAAGTTGCAGGATACAAAATCGATGTACAAAAATCACTAGCATTCCTATACACCAACAACAGCCAAACTGAGATTCAAATCAGAAAGGCAATCGCATTCACAGTTGCCACAAAAAGAATAAAATACCTAGGAATACAGCTAGCCAGGGAGGTGAAAGATCTCTACAATGAGAATTACAAAACACTCCTCAAATAAATCAGAGAAGACATAAACAAATGGAAAAGCATTCCATGCTGATGGATAGGAAGAATCCATATCATTAAAATGGCTATACTGCCCAAAGCAATGTACAGATACAATGCTATTTCTATCAAACTACCAACAACATTATTCACAGAACTAGAAAAAACTAGTTTAAAACCCTTACGGAACCAAAAAAGAGCCTGAATAGCCAAGGGAATCCTAAGCAAAAAGAACAAGTGCTGGAGGCATCATGTTACCCAACTTCCAATTATACTACGAGGTTACAGTCACCAAAACAGCATGGTACAAGTACAAAAACAGGCACATAGACCAATGGAACAGAAGAGAGAGCCTAGAAATCAGGCCACACATCTGATCATCAACAATGCTGACAAAACAAGCAATGGGGAAAAGACTCCCTATTCAATAAATGGTGCTGGGATAACTGGCTAGCCATATGCAGAAGATTGAAGCTGGATCCCTTCCTTACACCATATATAAAAATCAACTCAAGATGGATCAAAGGCTTAGATGTAAAACTCAAAACTATAAAAACCCTGAAAGACAACCAAGGCAATACCATCCTGGACATAGAACCGGCAAAGATTTTATGACAAAGACACCAAAAGCAATCACAACAAAAGCAAAAATTGACAAGTGAGATCTAATTAAACTTAAGAGCTTCTGCATAGCAAAAGAAACTATCAACAGAATAAACAGCCAATCTACAGAATGGGAGAAAATATTTACAAACTATGCATCTGACAAAGGTCTAATATCCAGCATCTATAAAGAACTTAAGTAAATTTAGGGGAGAAAAACAACCCCATTTAAAAAGTGGGCAAAGGACATGAACAGACACTTCCCAAAAGAAGACATACATGAGGCCAACAAGCATATGAAAAAAATCGTAATATCACTGATCATTAGAGAAATGCAAATTAAAATCACAGTGAGATACCATCTCATACCAGTCAGAATGGTTATCATTAGTCAAAAAATAACATGCTGGTGAGATTGCAGAGAAAAGGAAACACTTATACACTGTTGGTGGGAGTGTAAATTCGTTCAATCATTGTGGAAAGCTGTATGATGATTCCTCAGAGACCTAAAAGCAGAACTACCATTTGACCCAGCAATCCCATTACTGAGTATATACCCAGACCAATATAAATCATTCTACCGTAAAGACACATCCATGCAAATGTTTATTGCAGCACTATTCACAATAGCAAAGACGTGGAATCAACCTAAATGCCCTCAGTGACAGATTGGATAAAGAAAATGTGGCACATAAATACCATGGAATACTATGCAGCCATAAAAGAACGAAATCATGTCTTTTGTGAGAACATGGATGGAGCTGGAGGCTATTATCCTTAACAAACTAATGCAGGAACAGAAAACCAAATACTGCATGTTCACACTTACAAGTGGGAGCTAAATGATAAGAACTTACAAACAGAAAGAAGAAAACAACAGACACTGGGGGCTACTTGACGGGGAGGGTGAAAGGAGCAAGAGGAGCAGAAAATATAACTATTGGGAACTGGGCTCAATACATGGGTGATGAGATAATATGTACAGCAGACCCCCTTGACACATATTTACGTATGTAACAAACCTTCACTTGTGCCCCCAAACCTAAAATAAAAGGTGAAAAACAAAAGATGAGGCAACACTTTGAGTAATGCAATAAGAAAACTGAAGGAGGGTATAGTAGTACAGCATCCTTTTAGGCAATTCTATTATTCTTACAATTTTAGATTGTTAAAAATATAGTTGGGAATAACTGATAAATAATGATGAAATAATTTTCAGGATGATGGATTACCAAAAGATTTAAGATATAGGAAAAATAAGATCACTGAGGCCCCGTAATATATCTTAGATTTATGAAAGAGTCCAATGGACCCATATGGTAATTGCAAGACAAAATGAGTGTGTTTTAAAAACAAGTAAGAGTTCTGTTTGCTCTTGAATACCTCTAAGAAAGAATAAATTCATGAAATATCAATCCTTACAAATAGAACTGCCCAGAAACAAATTTTAAAAAAAATCTCCAGTCTAGTGGTCCCAGATAATACCAAGGGATAAGTTTGAAGTGTGTATTAAATATCCCAGTGGAGATGTAGAGTAGTGGTTGTCTCCAGAAATCTAAACCTCAGAAGAGAGGTCTAGACTAGAGGTTTCAGTCTGAGAGTCATCAACCATTTGAAGCTTTGGATCTAGATGAGATCACCCAGGAAAGAGAGGATAAATTGAAAAGAGAAGAGGGCCAAGAATAGAGCCCTGTGGCACACTAGATTTTAGAAATCTCTTTTAGTAGGAAGATACTGAGAGGGTGCAACCAGTGAGGTAGAAACCTGTGATATCACTTGGAGAATAGTGTTTTAAGTGGGGAGAAGTCAATTGGATCAAAAGATAAGAGTAATTTTTAAAAAAGTAAGATCAGAGAAGTTTGATCATTGACTTTTTTAAAAATAGGGATCTTTGATGACCTTTAGGAGAGCTGTTTCATTGAAGTGATGAGGCTGACAGCCTGTTTGTGATGGATTAAAATGAGGAAGTAGAGATAAGCAATAGAGGCAAATTTTACAATAGATTTTGCTGTGAAGGCGGGGGAGAGATGGTAGTTGGTGAGAGTTTCTTTTAACCCACTTTAGAGGATTGAGAGGAATTGGTAGAGTACCTGGAATTGGGGATGTGAATCAGGGAGATATTGGTACCTTAAATTAACATATTAAGGCTTCACATTAATACTCTCACATTAATACTGTATAGAATAGAGCAGAACATCCCCTGTTCAATTCTTCTCTCTCCTTTTCTCTTTTATGGATGTATAATAGAGGTACATAGTTTGGGGGTACATTTGAAAATATATTCCTATAACTTACAGAGATCAAATCAGTGTTCTTGGGATATTCATTACCTTAAATATTTGTCTTTTCTTTATGCTGTAAACATTCAAATTATGCTAGCTATTTCAAAATGTACAATAGATTAAGTTATAGTCACCCTACTGATCTATCAAAGACTAGGTCTTATTTTTTCTATCAAACCATATATTTGTACCTATTAATCAACTCCTCTTCATCTCTTCCTTGCCCATATACTTCCTGGCCTCTGTTAACCACCAATCTACTGTATCCTTATGAGATCCACTTTTTTGGCTTCCACATGTAAGTGAGAACAAGCAAGATTTGTCTTTTACTGCTTGGATTATTTCTTGACATAATTACCTCCAGTTTCATCCACATTGCTACAAATGACAGGATTTCCTTATTTTTTGTAGCTGGACATTATTCCATTGTGTATACATACTACATTTTCTTTATCCATTCGTCTGTTAATGAGCACTTAGGTTGATTTATATCTTGGCAGTTGTAAATAGTGCTGCAATAAACATGAGAGTGCAGATATATCTTTGACATATTGGTTTACTTTCATTTGGATATATACCCAGTAGTGGAATTACTTGATCATATGGTAGTTCTATTTTTTATTTCTTCAGGAACTTCCATACTATTCTCTGTAGTGATTGTACTTATTTACTTTCCCACCAACAATGTATAAGGGTTCCCCTTTCTTTCCATTCTCACCAGCATCGTTATTGCCTGTCTTTTTGATAAAAACCATTTTAACTAGGGTGAGATGGTATCTCATTGTGGTTTTTATTTGCATTTTTCTGATGATTACTAACAAGGAGCATTTGCTCACTTACCTGTTGGCCATTTGTATGTTTTATTTTCAGGAATGTCTGTTTAGATCTTTTGCCCATTTTTAAATCAGATTCTTTGGCTTTTTGCTGTTGTGTTGTTTGCACTCCATAAATATTCTGACTATTAATCCCTTGTCATATGGATAATTTGCAAAGATTTTCTCTCATTCTGTGGGTTGTCTCTTTGCTTTGTGATTGTTTGCTTTGCTGTCCAGAGCTTTTAGTTTGATATAATCCCATTTGTCTATTTTTGCTTTGTGGTCTGTGCTTTCGACATCCTACACAGAAAATCTTGGCCGAGATCAGTGTCCTGGAGCACCTCCCCAGTGTTTTCTTCTAGTAGTTTTTCTTCAGTTGTTTGAGGTCTTAGATTTAAGTATTTTATCCATTTTGCTTTGATTTTTGTGTTTGGTGAGAGAGAGTGATATAGTTTCATTCTTCTGCATATAGTTAATCCAGTTTCCCCAGCAGCATCTACTGAAAATACTGTCTTTTCCCCATTGTATGTTCTTGATACCTTTGTCGAAGAAGAGTTGGCTGTAAATGCATGGATTTATATCTGTGTTCTTTATTATGTTCCATTGGTCTATGTGTCTGTTTTTATACCAGTACCATGCTGATTTGGTTACTATAGCTTTGTAGTAAAGTTTGAAGTCAGGTAGTGTGACCCTTCCAGCTTCATTCTTTTTGCCCAGCATTCTTTTGGCTATTTGGGGTCTTTTGTGATTCCATATAAATGTTAAGATTTTTTTTTCTATTTTTGTGAAGAGTGTTACAGGTATTTTGTTAGAAATTGCATTGAATCTATAGATTGCTTAGGGTAGTATGGACATAGTAACAATATTAATTATTCTAATCAATAAACATGGAATATCTTTCAATTTTTTTTGGCGTCCTCTTCAGTATCTTTCATCAGTGTTACATAGTTTTCAACATAAAGATCTTTCAGTTCTTTGGTTGATTCCCAGGATTTTATATTCATTGTAGCTATTGTAGATGGGATTACTTTCTTGATTTCTTTTTCACTTTGTTTGCTGTTGGTGTGTATAAAGGCTACTGATTTTTGTATGTTGAGTTTGTATTTTGCAATTTTACTGAATTTGTTTATCTGTTCTAATAGTTTTTTTGGTGGGATCTTTAGGTTTTTCTGAGTATAAGATCATGTTGTCTGCAAACCAGACTAATTTGACTTCTTTTTCAACTTGAATGTATGTCCTTTATTTCTCTTGCCTAATTGCTTTGGCCAGGACTTCCAAGATTAAGTGGTATAAAAGTGGTGAAAATGGATATCCTTGTCTTGTTTCAGATCTTAGAGGAAAGATCTTCAATATTTCCCCTTTGAGTGCAATGTTAGCTGGGAGTTTATCGTATATGGCCTTTATTATTTTGAGGTATGTTCCTTTTATACCCTTTGTGATGAGGATTTTATCATAAAGGGATGTTGAATTTTATCAAATGCTTATTTTATCTGTTGAAATAATCATAGGGTTTTTGTGTTGGTTCTGTTAATTATCACATTTATTGATTTGCATACATTGAACCATCTTTGCATCCCTGGGATGAATCCCACTTAATCATGGTGAATGATCTTTTTAATGTGTTGGTGAATTTGGTTTGCTAGTATTTTGTTGAGGATTTTTGCATCTGTGTTCATCAGTGATATTGGCCTGTAGTCTTCTTTTTTTGTTGTGTCCTTATCTGTTTTTGGTATCTGGGTAATGCTGGCCTCATAAAAGGAGTTTGGATATATTCCCTCCGCTTCAATTTTTTGAGTAGAATTGATATTTGTTTGTCCTTAAGTGTTTGGTAGAATCATCAATAGAGCCATAAGGTTCCACACTTTTCTTTGATGGGAGACTTTTGATTACAGCTTCAATTGTGTTACTTGTTATTGGTTTGTTGAGGTTTTCTGTTTCTTCACGGGTCAATATTGGTAGGTTTTATATGTGCAAGAATTTACTCATTTCTTGTAGGTTTTTCAATTTGTTGGCATATAGTTGTTTGTAATAGTCTCTAAGGATTCTATTTCTGTGGTCTGAGTTGTTACATCTTTTCATTTCTGATTTTATTTGGGTCTTTTTTTTTTTAGTCTAGTTAAAGATTTGTCAATTTTGTTTATCTTTTACAAAACTAACTTTTTGTTTCATTGATCTTCTGTATTGTTTTTTGAGTTTCAATTTCATTTATTTCTGCTCTAATCGTTATTATTTGTTTCCTTATACTAATTTTGGGTTTGATTTCTTTTTGCTTTTCTAGTCCCTTAAGATGTATCATTAGGTTGTTTATTTGAAGTCTTTCTACTTTTTGCATATAGACATTTATTGCTATAAACTTCCCTCTTAATACTGCTTTTGTTGTATCCTATAGATTTTGTTATGTTGTATTTCCATTTTATTTATTTCAAGAAATTTTAAAATTTTTTCTTCTTAATTTCTTCATTGATCCTTTGGTCATTCCAGAGCATATTGTTTAATTTCCATGTGTTTGTGCAGTTTCTGAGGTTCCTCTTGTTATTGATTTTTAGTTTTATTACATTGTGGTCAGAAAAGATACTTGATATGATTTCTACTTTTCTAAATTTGTTCAGAGTTGTTTTGTGGACTAAGATATGGTCTCTTCTGGAGAATGTTCCATGTGCTGATGAGAAAAATGTATTCTGCTTCTGTTAGGTGAAATGTTCTGTTAGTTAGACCTAGTGTGTAGTTTAACTGATGTTTCTTTGTTGGTTTTCTCTCTGAATGATCTATTACTTGAGAGTAGGGTGTTAAAGTTCCCTACTATTTTTTCTTTTTAGAGACAGTGTTTCACTCTGTCACTCAGGCTGGAGCACAGTGGTATGGTCATAGCTCTCTGCAGCTTCAACCTCCTGGGTTCGAGTGATCCTCCTGCCTCAGCCTCCCAAGTAGCTGGGATTACAGGTGCATGCCACCACATATGGCTAATTTTTAAATTTTTTAAGTAGAGACAGGGCCTTGTTATGTTGCCCAGGCTGGTCTTGAACTCCTGGCTTCAAGCAATCCTCCTGTCCTGGCCTCCCAACATGTTGAGATTGCAGGCATGAGCCATCACACCTGGCTCCCTACTATTATTGTATTGCAGTCCATCTTTCCCTCTAGATCTATTAATGTTTGTATATATACTTCCAAGCTCCACTGTTGTATATAAATATTTATAATTGCTATATCCTGTTGCTAAAATGACCTTTCTCATTATATAGTGACCTTGTCTCTTTTTATAGTCTTTGATTTGTAGTTTATTGTATCTGATATAAGTATAGCTATTCTTGTTCTATTTTGGTTTCCAGTTGTATGAAATATCTTTTCTACCCTTCCACTTTCTGTCTTTGTGTTTCTTTATAAGTGCTAAGTTTCTTATAGGCGGCATAAAGTTGAATCTTGTTTCTTTATCTGTTCAGCCAGTCTTTGCCTTTTAATTGGAGAATTGAGTTCATTTACATTCAGTGTTATTATTAATATGTAGGGACTTACTACTACCATTTTGTTGCTTGTTTTTTAATTCCTCTCTTCCTTTTTTACTGTCTTCCTTTGTGGTTATTTTCTTTGGTAGTATGTTTTAATTCATTGCTTTTTATTTTTGGTGAATCTATTACAGGTTTTTTGCATTGTGGTCACCATGAGGGTTACACAAAACATCTTATTACAAGGTATTTTAAAGAGATGACAACTTATCTTAGATCACAAAGAACTGAAGTTTTAATTTTATTTAATATAAGTTAAATGTAAGTAGCCACACATGACGAGTGGATACTGTATTGGACAGGACAGCTCACCGCTTTTGTCATGTGCCAGTAGGTGAAGAAGGGAAGAATTGGGTAGATCAGAGTATTTCCGGTAGCATCTGCATTGAGATATGCCGTAAGTGTAAAACACATGCTGAATTTCAAAGATATAAAAAAGAATGAATTTGTCATTAATAATTTTAATTATTGATTACCCGTTGCAATGATGTAATATGAATATATTTGGTTAAGTAAATTATTAAAATAATTTCACCTATTTTATTTTACATTTATGTAGCCACTAGAAAATTTAAAATTCTACATGTGGCTCACATTTGTAGATCTCATATTTCTATAGGAAAGTGCTATTCTGACAGTGAGCTCCTCGTGGGGAAGGACCCTTTTCATTTTAATCTTGACTATTACTGTATCTTTAGTAGATACTTAATAGTTGTTGAATGAATGACATAGTCTCTAGAAATTGTGACCATAAGCCTTTTGAAGAATTGAGGCTTTGAATTGAAGCATATATATGATAGATACATACATAAACATGCTTGCACATACAGGAAAAAACCTACATCTAGGAATACAAGAGTAATAGCGCTTGTTTGGAGCCAAATTCTATTAATAATTGAAGAATTAAGTTCTCATAACAGCATCTGTAAGCAAAATTCTATTAATATTCCTCATTTACAGGAAACAGAGACAAGGACATTAAGTAACAAAATGACACAGAAATATTAAGTGATGGAAATAATTTGAATTCAGGCAGTCTGGCTTTGTAGTTTGTACCTTTAACCAGTATGCTAAAGAAATGTCATGTAATTTTGGTCATCCATAATTATCACTTTCAAAATTGTGAAAGGATGTGTATGAATGAATCCTGGGCAGTTTTGGACTTGGGGGACTTTTTGATGCCTCTTTTGCTTTCCTGGAATGAAGAAAGTTTACTTAGGCCTTACAATCTGCTTTTAATTGCTTTAAGATTTATTAAAGTTCAGCAAACAAAGTCTTTTTTTTTTTTCTGTTCAGCATCAGCTTTTATGTTTATACTTCCAGTAATATTTTTTTCAGCTCTGGGAAAAGTATAAAGAAAGTGTTGCCACTGGTAGTGTATGAGTGAAAAATTATCATTTGACTTTTGGGAAAATGAAATGGTTATTTATATAGTGGTCCCAAGAATCAACTTATCTCTTATATTATTAATAGGAGAGATTTCTGCTTGGTAATAGATTTATAATACTTTACTTTTGGGGATGAAGCAAAAAGGCAAGAATATAAGTTTATTTCCCTTCAGCTTTCTGTTAACATTTCCAACAGAAAGTTTTATTTCATATCCAGTTGTAAATCCAGTATGCTATTATTCTGAATAAATCTTTTACAAATGAATAGTTATAAAACAGGAGGGTATCAGATTCAAAGGAAAAGATGTATTCTTTTTCATTTTTAACATGCTGCCACAATTTCCCATATATGCTGTTTATCTGTTTTTTCTGTTCACATGATTCTTTTCAGTAGTGACATACCTTTTGCTAATTCACACACATTTGTAAGGGTATTCAGGAAAACTTAGCTTAAAAAATATGCCATCAAAAGACTGAGATGGATTCTAGGTAGAAAAATGAATTTATTTGTAGGCATTATCATTTTGCATGCAGAAAATAGTCTTTTTTTTTCTCTCTTGCTTGCTCAGTCTGAGCTGACAGGCAGTTCTGAATATTGGGCAGCTCTGTTTCACACTGCCATCCAGGGACCTTATTTTGTTTCTTCTCTTTTGTTCTACCATTCCCTAAGGTGTTGCATGTCTGCAGAGATGAGTCTGAATTGCCAACACCACCACGTTCGCATTCTAGTTTGTGGGAAAAGGGGAAAAAAACAAGTGGAAAGCAAGCAGCTTTAGAAAAAGTATGTGACTTCATAGTTACACACAACACTTCATGCTATAACCTATTGACCAGAACTTAATCACATGGACACATCTATCTGCAAGTGAGGCCATCACCTCACATGGTAACTATATTAAAAAAAAAAATTAGAACATTTAAGATCTACTCACTTAGCAAATTTTAAGTTTACAATGCAGAATTATTAACTATGGTCACCATGCTGTCCATTAGATTTCTATAATTTATTCATTGTATAACTGAAACTTAGAATCCTGTAAACAACATCCCCCCATTTCCCCATCCCCTGATCTTACTCGGTCCCTTACAACCACCATTCTACTCTCTACTTCTGAGTTTGAAAATATTCCATATATAAGTGAGATGGAGTATTTGTATTTCTATGCTAGGCTTATTTCACTTAGTATAATACCCTCTGGGTTCATTCATGTTGTTTCAAATGACAGGAATTTCTTCTTTTTAAAAGCCAAATAATAATCCATAGTATATAGCCTTTTAGTTTGATGCAAACCTATTTCTTCATTTTTGCTTTTGTTGTGTGTGCTTTGAGCATCATATCCAAAAAACTCATTGCCCAGACCAATGTAAAAAAGCTTTTCCCTGTGTTTTCTTCTGGTAATCTTACAGGTCTTACATTTACGTCTTTAGTCCATTTGAGTTGGTTTTTGTTTATGGTTTGAAATGAGGATCCAATACTACAGACCAAATGGACCTACCAGATATATAAAGAACATTCCAGCTGACAGCAGAAAATACATTCTTTTGATGAGCACATGGAACATTTTCCAGGATGGATCATGTGTTAGGGCACAAAACAAGTTTTAACAAATTCAAGAAGATTGAAATCATATCAAATATTTTCAGCCACAATGGTATGAACCTAGAATCACTAACAGGAATAAAATTGAAAAACTCACAAATATGTGGAAATTAAACAACATACTCCTGAACAACCAGTGGGTCAATGGAGAAATCAAAATGAAAATTTTTAAAAATTGTAAAGAAAAATGGAAACACAACATACCAAAACTGAAGGGATACAGCAGAAGCCTTTCTGAAAGGGAAGTTCATAGCAGTAAACACCTACATCATAAAAGACTACAGGAAGACCTGCTTGAGGCTGTTTTACAGTTACCATTTTTTTTTACAAGGAGAAGGAGTACACTCTAAAAACAATGATAAAAGTATAATATGGTAGATACATAAACCAGTAACATAGTTTTTATTATCATTATCAAGTATTATTTACTGAATATAATTGTATGTGCTATACTTTTATATGACTGGCAATACATTAGGTTTTTTTAATACCAGCATCACCACAAACACCTTAGTAATGTATTACAATGTCTACAACATCATTAAGCTATAGGAATTCTTCAGCTCCATTATAATCTTATGGGACCACTATTGTATATGTAGTCTGTTGTTGACCAAAACATTATTATGCAGTTCATGACTGTATTGCACTGCTGTTTTTCCTTTCACTTCTGTTAATATGTGCTTTTTTTTATTAATATTTAGATGTTCTGGTGCATATGTTGGGTGCATATATTTTTACAGTTGTTATATCCTTTTGATGAATGACTCCTTTATTATTACATAATGACCTTTGTTTCTTGTGATAGTTTTTGACTGAAAGTCTATTTTGTCTGATGTAAGAATAGCTACCTCTGTTCTCTTTTAGTTACCATTTACTTGGAATATCTTTTCCCATTTCTTCACTTTCAGCCTGTATGTGTACTTAAAGCTAAAATTCCTTGTAGGCAGCATATAGATAGATCTTGTTTTTTTTTTTTTTTTTTTTTTTTTTTTGAGACAGAGTCTCACTCTGTTGCCCGGGCTGGAATGCAGTGGCACGATCTTGGCTCACTGCAAGTTCCACCTCCCAGGTTCACGCCATTCTCCCGCCTCAGCCTCCCAAGTAGCTGGGACTACAGGCGCCTGCCACCACGCCTGGCTAATTTTTTGTATTTTTAGTAGAGACAGGGTTTCACCATGTTAGCCAGGATGGAGATCTTGTTTTTTTAAGCCTTCAACCATTCTGTCTTTTAGTTGGAGAATTTAATCCCTTTACATTTAAAATAATTATTGATAGGTAAGTACTTACCATTGCTGTTTTGTTAATTTTTTTCTGAATGTTTTGTAGTTTGTTTCCTCCTCTCTTTCTACCTTCCTTTGGAATTTGATAGTTTTTTTTTTATAATGGTATGCTCTGATTCCTTCTTCTTTATGTTATTGTGTATCTACTACAGGGGTGTGTGTGTGTGTGTGTGTGTGTGTATTTACCATGAGGCTTACTGAATACATCTTATAACAGTCTATTTTAAACTGATAACAACTTGACTTCAAATACCTACAAAAACTTTACACTTTAACTTTTCCTCCCACCACATTTTATGTAATTGATGTCACAGTTTACATCTTTGTATTGTATATCCATTAACAAATTATTATAGCTAAGTTGTTTTAATACATTTTAAACTTTTATAGTAGAGTTGAAAGCGATTTACACACCACTATTACAGTATTAGCATATTCTGAATTTGAATTTATAGTAACTTTTAAAAATTCATGTGTTTTCATGTTGTCGATGAGCATTCTTTCATTTTAAGTTGAAGAACTCACTTTAGCATTTCTTGTAAGGCAGGTTCAGTGATTACAAACTCCCTCAGCTTTTATTTTTCTAGGAAAGTCTTTATCTCTCCTTTATTTCTGAAGGACACCTTTGCTAGGTATAGTGTTCTTGGTTGACACATTTTTTTTTTCTTCCAGTACTTTATTTATTTATTTTTTATTATACTTTAAGTTCTAGGGTACATGTGCACAACGTGCAGGTTTGATACATAGGTATACATGTGCCATGTTGGTTTGCTGCACCCATCAACTAACTCATCATTTACATTAGGTATTTCTCCTAATGCTATCCCTCCCCTAGCACCCCCAGCCCCTGACAGGCCCCAGTGTGTGATGTTCTCTGCCCTGTGTCCAAGTGATCTCACTGTTCAATTCCCACCTATGAGTGAGAACATGCAATGTTTGGTTTTCTGTCATTGTGATAGTTTGCTGAGAATGATGGTTTCCAGCTTCATCCATGTCCCTGCAAAGAACATGAATTCATCCTTTTTTTATGACTGCATAGAATTCCATGGTGTATATGTGCCACATTTTCTTGATCCAGTCTATCATCGATGGACATTTGGGTTGGTTCCAAGTCTTTGCTATTGTAAATAGTACTGCAATAAACATACGTGTGCATATGTCTTTATAGCAGCATGATTTATAATCCTTTGGGTATATACCTGTAATGGGATGCTGAGTCAAATGGTAATTCTAGTTCTAGATCCTTGAGGAATCGCCATACTGTCTTCCACAATGGTTGAACTAATTTACATTCCCACCAACAGTATAAAAGCATTCCTATTTCTCCACATCCTCTCCACTATCTGTTGTTTCCTGAATTTTTAATGATTGCCATTCTAACTGGCGTGAGATGGTTATCTCACTGTGATTTTGATTTGCATTTCTCTGAGGACCAGTGATGATGAGCATTTTTTCATGTGTCTGTTGGCTGCATAGATGTCTTCTTTTGAGACATGTCTGTTCATATCCTTCGCCCACTTTTTGATGGGGTTGTTTGATTTTTTCTTGTAAATTTGTTTGAGTTCATTGTAGATTCTGGGTATTAGCCATTTGTCAGATGGGTAGATTGCAAAAATTTTCTCCCGTTCTGTAGGTTGCCTGTTCACTCTGATGGTAGTTTCTTTTGCCACACAGAAGCTCTTTAGTTTGATTAGATCCCATTTGTCTATTTTGGCTTTTGTTGCCATTGCTTCTGGTGTTTTAGTCATGAAGCCCTTACCCATGCCTATGTTATGAATGCTATAGCCTAGGTTTTCTTCTAGGGTTTTTATGGTTTTAGGTCTAACATTTAAGTCTTAATCCATCTTGAATTAATTTTTGTATAAGGTGTAAGGAAGGGATCCAGTTTCAGCTTTCTGCATATGGCTAGCCAGTTTTCCCAGCACCATTTATTACATAGGGAATCCTATCCCCGTTTCTTGTTTTTTTCAGGTTTGTCAAAGATCAGATGGTTGTGGATGTGTGGTGTTATTTCTGAGGGCTCTGTTCTGTTCCATTGGTCTATATGTCTGTTTTGGTACCAGTACCATGCTGTTTTGGTTAAGTCAGATAGTGTGATGCCTCCAGCTTTGTTCTTTTTGCTTAGGATTGTCTTGGCAATGCGGGCTCTTTTTTTGTTCCGTATGAACTTTAAAGTAGTTTTTTCCAATTCTGTGAAGAAAGTCATTGGTAGCTTGATGGGGATGGCATTGAATCTATAAATTTTTTGAGCAGTATGGCCATTTTCACAATATTGATTCTTCCTATCTATGAGCATGGAATATTCTTCCATTTGTTTGTGTCCTCTTTTATTTCCTTGAGCAGTGGTTTGAAGTTCTCCTTGAAGAGATCCTTCACATCCCTTGTAAGTTGGATTCCTAGGTATTTTATTCTCTTTGTAGTAATTGTGAATGGGAGTTCCCTCATGATTTGGCTCTGTTTGTCTGTTCATGATGTATAGGAATGCCTGTGATTTTTGCACATTGATTTTGTATCCTGAGACTTTGCTGAAGTTGCTTATCAGCTTAAGAAGATTTTGGGTTGAGACAATGGGGTTTTCTAAATATATAATCATGTCATCTGCTAACAGGGACAATTTGACTTCCTCATTTCCTAATTGAATACCCTTTATTTCTTTCTCTTGCCTGATTGCCCCGGCCAGAACTTCCAACACTGTGTTGAATAGGAGTGGTGAGAGAGGGCATCCCTGTCTTGTGCCAGTTTTCAAAGGGAACACTTCCAGTTTTTCCCCATTCAGTATGATATTTGCTGTGGGTTTGTCATAAATAGCTCTTATTATTTTGAGATACGTTCCATGAATACCTAGTTTATTGAGAGTATTTAGCATGAAGGGCTGTTGAATTTTGTCAAAGGCCTTTTCTTCATCTATTGAGATAATCATGTGGTTTTTGTCATTGGTTCTGTTTATGTGATGGATTACGTTTATTGATTTGCGTATGTTGAACCAGCCTTGAATCCCAGGGATGAAGCTTACTTGATCGTTGTGGATAAGCTTTTTGATGTGCTGCTAGATTCAGTCTGCCAGTATTTTATTGAGGATTTTTGCATCGATATTCATCAGGGATATTGGTCTAAAATTCTCTTTTTTTGTTGTGTCTCTGCCAGGCTTTGGTATTAGGATCATGCTGGCCTCATAAAATGAGTTAGGGAGGATTCGCTCTTTTTCTATTGATTGGAATAGTTTCAGAAGGAATGGTAGCAGCTCCTCTTTGTACTCTGGTAGAATTCGGCTGTGAATCCCTCTGATCCTGGACTTTTTTTGTTTGGTAGGCTATTAATTTTTGCCTCAATTTCAGAGTCTGTTATTGGTCTATTCAGAGATTCACCTTCTTCCTGGTTTAGTCTTGGGAGGGTGTATGTGTCGAGGAATTTATCCATTTCTTCTATATTTTCTAGTTTATTTGCATAGAGGTGTTTATAGTATTCTCTGATGGTAGTTTGTATTTCTGTGGGATCAGTGGTGATATCCCTTTATCACTTTTTATTGCATCTATTTGATTCCTCTTTTTTTCTTTATTAGTCTTGCTAGTGGTCTATCAATTTTGTTGATCTTCTCAAAAAACCAGCTTCTGGATTCATTGATTTTTTTGAAGGGTTTTTTGTGTCTTCATCTCTTTCACTTCTGCTCTGATCTTAGTTATTTCTTGCCTTCTGCTAGCTTTTGAATGTGTTTGCTCTTGCTTCTCTAGTTCTTTTGATTGTGATGTTAGGGTGTTGATTTTAGATCTTTCCTGCTTTCTCTTGTGGGCATTTAGTGCTATAAATTTCCCTCTACACACTGCTTTAAATGTGTCCCAGAGATTCTGGTAAGTTGTATCTTTGTTCTCATTGGTTTCAAAGAACATCTTTCTTTCTGCCTTCATTTTGTTGTTTACCCAGTAGTCATTCAGGAGCAAGTTGTTCAGTTTCCATGAAGTTGTGCAGTTTTGAGTGAGTTTCTTAATCCTGAGTTCTAATTTGATTTCGCTGTGGTCTGAGAGATGGTTTGTTGTGATTTCTCTTCTTTTACATTTGCTGAGGAGAGCTTTACTTCCAATTATGTGGTCAGTTTTAGAATAAGTGTGATGTGGTGCTAACAAGAATGTATATTCTGTTGATTTGGGATGGAGAGTTCTGTAGATGTCTATTAGATCTGGTTGTTGCAGAGCTGAGTTCAGGTCCTCGATATCCTTGTTAACCTTCTGTCTCGTTGATCTCTCTAATATTGACAGTGGGGTGTTAAAGTCTCCCATTGTTATTGTGTGGGAGTCTAAGTCTCTTTGTAGGTCTCTTAAAGACTTGCTTTATGAATCTGCGTTCTCCTGGATTGGGTGTATATATATTTAGGATAGTTTGCTCTTCTTGTTGAATTGATCCCTTTACCATTATGTAATGGCCTTCTTTGTGTCTTTGATCTTTGTTGGTTTAAAGTCTGCTTTATCAGAGACTAGGATTGTCTCTGCTTTTTTTTTTGCTTTCCATTTGCTTAATAGATCTTCCTCCATCCCTTTATTTTGAGCCTATGTGCGTCTTTGCACATGAGATGGGTTTCCTGAATACAGAACACTGATGGGTCTTGACTCTTTATCGAATTTGCCATTCTGTGTCTTTTAATTGGGGCATTTAGCCCATTTACATTTAAGGTTAATATTGTTATGTGTGAATTTGATCCTGTCATTATGATGTTCGCTGGTTTTTTTGCCTGTTAATTGATGCAGTTTCTTTATAGCATTGATGGTCTTTACAATTTGGCCTGTTTTTGCAGTGGCTGATAGTGGTTGTTTCTTTCCATGTTTAGTGCTTCCTTCAGGAGCTCTTGTAAGGCAGGCCTGGTGGTGACAAAATCTCTCAGCATTTGCTTGTCTGTATAGGATTTCATTTCTCCTTCAGTTATGAAGCTTATTTTGGCTGGATATGAAATTCTGGGTTGAAAATTCTTTTCTTTAAGAATGTTGAATATCGGCCCCCACTCTCTTTTGGCTTGTAGGGTTTCTGCTGAGAGATCTGCTGTTAGTCTGATGGTCTTCCCTTTGTGGGTAACTTGACCTTTCTCTCTGGCTGCCCTTAACACTTTTTCCTTCATTTCAACCTTGGTGCATCTGACAATTATGTGTCTTGGGGTTGCACTTCTTGAGGAGTATCTTCGTGGCGTTCTCTGTATTTCCTGAATGTGAATGTTGGCCTGCCTTGCTATGTTGGGGAAGTTCTCCTGGATAATATCCTGCAGAGTGTTTTCCAGCTTAGTTCCATTCTCCCCATCACTTTCAGGTACACCAATCAAATGTAGATTTGGTCTTTTCACATAGTCCCATATTTCTTGGAGGCTTTGTTCATTTCTTTTTACTCTTTTTTCTCTAACTTTGTTTACTTGCTTTATTTCATTAATTTGATCTTCAATCACTGATACCCTTTATTCCACTTGATCGAATTAGCTGTTGCAGCTTGTGCAGGCGTCACGAAGTTCTCGTGCCATGGTTTTCAGCTCCATCAGGTCATTTAAAGTCTTCTCTACATTGTTTATTCTAGTTAGCCATTCATCTAATCTTTTTTCAAGGTTTTTAGCTTCCTTGCGATGGGTTCGAACATCCTCCTTTAGCTTGGAGAAGTTTGTTATTACCGACCTTCTGAAGCCTACTTTTGTCAACTTGTCAAAGTCATTCCCCGTCCAGCTTTGTTCAGTTGCTGGTGAGGAGCTGCAAACCTTTGAAAGAGATGAGGTGCTCTGATTTTTAGAATTTTCAGCTTTTCTACTCTGGTTTCTCCTCATTTTTGTGGTTTTATCTACTTTTGGTCTTTGATGTTGGTGACCTACAGATGGGGTTTTGGTGTAGATGACCTTTTTGTTGACGTTGATGCTATTCCTTTCTGTTTGTTAGTTTTCCTTATAACAGTCAGTTCCCTCAGCTGCAGGTCTGTTGGAGTTTGCTGGAGTTCCACTGTAGACCCTGTTTGCCTGGGTATCACCAGTGGAGGCTGTAGAACAGCAAATATTACAGAACAGCCAATATCGCTGCCTGATCCTTCCTCTGGAAGATTCATCCCAGAGGGTCAGCTGTCTATATGAGGTGTCTGTCAGCCCCTAATGGGAGGTGTCTCCCAATTAGGCTACACAGGGGTCAGGGACCCACTTGAGGAGGCAGTCTGTCTGTTCTCAGAGCTCAAACGCTGTGCTGGGAGAACCACTGCTCTCTTCAGAGCTGTCAGACAGGGACGTTTAAGTCTGCAGAAGTTTTCTGCTGCCTTTTGTTCAGCTATGCCCTGCTCACAGAGGTGGAGTCTAGAGGCAGTAGGCCTTGTTGAGCTGCGGTGGGCTTCACCTAGTTCAAGCTTCCCCAAGCCGCTTTGTTTACCTACTCAAGCCTCAGCAATGGCAGACGCCCCTACCCCAGCCAGGCTGCAGTCTCTCAGATCAATCTCAGACTGCTGTGCTAGCAGTGATCAAGGCTCTGTGGGCGTGGGAGCTGCCGAGCCAGGCATGGGAGAGAATCACCTTGTCTGCCGGTTGCTAAGACCTTGGGAAAAGCACAGTATTTGGGCGGGAGTGTCCTGTTTTTCCAGGTAGTCTGTCATGGCTTCCCTCGGCTAGGAAAGGGAAATCCCCTGATCCTTTGCACTTCCCAGGTGAGGTGATGTCTCGCCCTCCTTCGGCTCGCTCCCCGTGGGCTGCACCCACTGTTCCACCAGTCCCAATGGGATGAACCAGGTACCTCAGTTGGAAATGCAGAAATCACCCATCTTCTGCGTTGATCACGCTGGGAGCTGCAGACCAGAGCTGTTCCTATTTGGCCATCTTGGAACGCCCCTCCCTTCCTCTTCTTCCTGTACTTTAAATATACCATCTCATTCTCTCCTGGCATGCAAAGTTTCTGCTGAGAAATACACTCATAGTCTTAAAATGGTTCCCTTGTATGTGACTAGTCATTTGCTGCTTTCAAAATTCTCTCCTTGTCTTTGTTTTTTTTTTTTTTTTTTAATTATACTTTAGGTTTTATGGTACATGTGCGCAATGTGCAGGTTAGTTACATATGTATACATGAGCCATGCTGGTGCAGTGCACCCACTAACTCGTCATCTAGCATTAGGTATATCTCCCAATGCTATTCCTCCCCCCTCCCCCCACCCCACAACAGTCCCCGAAGTGTGATGTTCCCCTTCCTGTGTCCATGTGTTCTCATTGTTCAATTCCCACCTATGAGTGAGAATATGCGGTGTTTGGTTTTTTGTTCTTGCGATAGTTTACTGAGAATGATGATTTCCAATTTCATCCATGTCCCTACAAAGGACATGAACTCATCATTTTTTATGGCTGCATAGTATTCCATGGTGTATATGTGCCACATTTTCTTAATCCAGTCTATCATTGTTGGACATTTGGGTTGGTTCCAAGTCTTTGCTATTGTGAATAATGCCGCAAGAAACATACGTGTGCATGTGTCTTTATAGCAGCATGATTTATAGTCCTTTGGGTATATACCCAGTAATGGGATGGCTGGGTCAAATGGAATTTCTAGTTCTAGATCCCTGAGGAATCGCCACACTGACTTCCACAAAGGTTGAACTAGTTTACAGTCCCACCAACAGTGTAAAAGTGTTCCTATTTCTCCACATCCTCTCCAGCACCTGTTGTTTCCTGACTTTTTAATGATTGCCATTCTAACTGGTGTGAGATGGTATCTCATTGTGGTTTTGATTTGCATTTCTCTGATGGCCAGTGATGGTGAGCATTTTTTCATGTGTTTTTTGGCTGCATAAATGTCTTCTTTTGAGACGTGTCTGTTCATGTCCTTTGCCCACTTTTTGATGGGGTTGTTTGTTTTTTTCTTGTAAATTTGTTTGAGTTCATTGTAGATTCTGGATATTAGCCCTTTGTCAGATGAGTAGGTTGCGAAAATTTTCTCCCATTTTGTAGGTTGCCTGTTCACTCTGATGGTAGTTTCTTTTTGCTGTGCAGAAGCTCTTTAGTTTAATTAGATCACATTTGTCAATTTTGGCTTTTGTTGTCATTGCTTTTGGTGTTTTAGACATGAAGTCCTTGCCCATGCCTATGTCCTGAATGGTAATGCCTAGGTTTCCTTCTAGGGTTTTTATGGTTTTAGGTCTAACGTTTAAGTCCTTAATCCATCTTGAATTGATTTTTGTATACGGTGTAAGGAAGGGATTCAGTTTCAGCTTTCTACATATGGCTAGCCAGTTTTCCCAGCACCATTTATTACATAGGGAATCCTTTCCCCATTGCTTGTTTTTCTCAGATTTGTCAAAGATCAGATAGTTGTAGATATGTGGCATTATTTCTGAGGGCTCTGTTCTGTTCCATTGATCTATATCTCTGTTTTGGTACCAGTACCATGCTGTTTTGGTTACTGTAGCCTTGTAGTGTAGTTTGAAGTCAGGTAGCGTGATGCCTCCAGCTTTGTTCTTTTGGCTTAGGATTGACTTGGCGATGCGGGCTGTTTTTTGGTTCCATATGAACTTTAAAGTAGATTTTTCCAATTCTGTGAAGAAAGTCATTGGTAGCTTGATGGGCATGGCATTGAATCTGTAAATTACCTTGGGCAGTATGGCCATTTTCACGATATTGATTCTTCCTACCCATGAGCATGGAATGTTCTTCCATTTGTTTGTATCCTCTTTTATTTCCTTGAGCAGTGGTTTGTAGTTCTCCTTGAAGAGGTGCTTCACATCCCTTGTAAGTTGGGTTCCTAGGTATTTTATTCTCTTTGAAGCAATTGTGAATGGGAGTTCACTCATGATTTGGCTGTCTGTTTGTCTGTTATTGGTGTATAAGAATGCTTGTGATTTTTGTACATTGATTTTGTATCCTGAGACTTTGCTGAAGTTGCTTATCAGCTTCAGGAGATTTTGGGCTGAGACAATGGGGTTTTCTAGATATACAATCATGTCTGCAAACAGGGACAATTTGACTTCCTCTTTTCCTAATTGAATACCCTTTATTTCCTTCTCCTGCCTTATTGCCCTGGCCAGAACTTCCAACACTATGTTGAATAGAAGTGGTGAGAGAGTGCATCCCTGTCTTGTGCCAGTTTTCAAAGGCAATGCTTCCAGTTTTTGCCCATTCAGTATGATATTGGCTGTGGGTTTGTCATAGATAGCTCTTATTATTTTGAGATACGTCCCATCAATACCTAATTTATTGAGAGTTTTTAGCATAAAGGGTTGTTGAATTTTGTCAAAGGCCTTTTCTTCATCTATTGAGATAATCATGTGGTTTTTGTCTTTGGTTCTGTTTATATGCTGGATTACATTTATTGATTTGCGTATATTGAACCAGCCTTGCATCCCAGGGATGAAGCCCACTTGATCATGGTGGATAAGCTTTTTGATGTGCTGCTGGATTCTGTTTGCCAGTATTTTATTGAGGATTTTTGCATCAATGTTCATCAAGGATATTGGTCTAAAATTCTCTTTTTTGGTTGTGTCTCTGCCCGGCTTTGGTATCAGGATGATGCTGGCCTCATAAAATGAGTTAGGGAGGATTCCCTCTTTTTCTATTGATTGGAATAGTTTCAGAAGGAATGGTACCAGTTCCTCCTCGTACCTCTGGTAGAATTCGGCTGTGAACCCATCTGGTCCTGGACTTTTTTTGGTTGGTAAGCTATTGATTATTGCCACAATTTCAGCTCCTGTTATTGGTCTATTCAGAGATTCAACTTCTTCCTGGTTTAGTCTTGGGAGGGTGTATGTGTTGAGGAATTTATCCATTTCTTCTAGATTTTCTAGTTTATTTGCGTAGAGGTGTTTGTAGTATTCTCTGATGGTAGTTTGTATTTCTGTGGGATCGGTGGTGATATCCCCTTTATCATTTTTTATTGCATCTATTTGATTCTTCTCTCTTTTTTTCTCTATTAATGTTGCTAGCCGTCTATCAATTTTGTTGATCCTTTCAAAAAACCAGCTCCTGGATTCATTAATTTTTTGAAGGGTTTTTTGTGTCTCTATTTCCTTCAGTTCTGCTCTGATTTTAGTTATTTCTTGCCTTCTGCTAGCTTTTGAATGTGTTTGCTCTTGCTTTTCTAGTTCTTTTCATTGTGATATTAGGGTGTCAATTTTGGATCTTTCCTGCTTTCTCTTGTGGGCATTTAGTGCTATAAATTTCCCTTTACACACTGCTTTGAATGCATCCCAGAGATTCTGGTATGTTGTGTCTTGGTTCTCGTTGGTTTCAAAGAACATCTTTATTTCTGCCTTCATTTCGTTATGTACCCAGTAGTCATTCAGGAGCAGGTTGTTCAGTTTCCATGTAGTTGAGCGGTTTTGAGTGAGATTGTTAATCCTGAGTTCTAGCTTGATTGCACTGTGATCTGAGAGATAGTTTCTTATAATTTCTGTTCTTTTACATTTGCTGAGGAGAGCTTTACTTCCAAGTATGTGGTCAATTTTGGAATAGGTATGGTGTGGTGCTGAAAAAAATGTATATTCTGTTGATTTGGGGTGGAGAGTTCTGTAGATGTCTATTAGGTCTGCTTGGTGCAGAGCTGAGTTCAATTCCTGGGTATCCTTGTTGACTTTCTGTCTCGTTGATCTGTCTAATGTTGACAATGGGGTGTTAAAGTCTCCCATTATTAATATGTGGGAGTCTAAGTCTCTTTGTAGGTCACTCAGGACTTGCTTTATGAATCTGGGTGCTCCTGGATTGGGTGTATATATATTTAGGATAGTTAGCTCTTCTTGTTGAATTAATCCCTTTACCATTATGTAATGGCCTTCTTTGTCTCTTTTGATCTTTGTTGGTTTAAAGTCTGTTTTATCAGAGACCAGGATTGCAACCCCTGCCTTTTTTTGTTTTCCATTTGCTTGGTAGATCTTCCTCCATCCTTTTATTTTGAGCCTATGTGTGTCTCTGCACGTGAGATGGGCTTCCTGAATACAGCACACTGATGGGCCTTGAGTCTTTATCCAATTTGCCAGTCTGTGTCTTTTAATTGGAGCATTTAGTCCATTTACATTTAAAGTTAATATTGTTATGTGTGAATTTGATCCTGCCATTATGATGTTAGCTGGTTATTTTGCTCATTAGTTGATGCAGTTTCTTCCTAGTCTCGATGGTCTTTACATTTTGGCATGATTTTGCAGTGGCTGGTACCGGTTGTGCCTTTCCATGTTTAGTGCTTCCTTCAGGAGCTCTTTTAGGGCAGGCCTGGTGGTGACAAAATCTCTCAGCATTTGCTTGTCTGTAAAGTATTTTATTTCTCCTTCACTTACGAAGCTTAGTTGGGCTGGATATGAAATTCTGGGTTGAAAATTCTTTTCTTTAAGAATGTTGAATATTGGCCCCCACTCTCTTCTGGCTTGTAGGGTTTCTGCCGAGAGATCCACTGTTAGTCTGATGGGCTTCCCTTTGAGGGTAACCCAACCTTTCTCTCTGGCTGCCCTTAACATTTTTTCCTTCATTTCAACTTTGGTGAATCTGACAATTATGTGTCTTGGAGTTGCTCTTCTCGAGGAGTATCTTTGTGGCGTTCTCTGTATTTCCTGAATCTGAATGTTGGCCTGCCTTGCTAGATTGGGGAAGTTCTCCTGGATAATATCCTGCAGAGTGTTTTCCAACTTGGTTCCATTCTCCCCATCACTTCAGGTACACCAATCAGACGTAGATTTGGTCTTTTCACATAGTCCCACATTTCTTGGAGACTTTGCTCATTTCTTTTTATTTTTTCTCTAAACTTCCCTTCTCGCTTCATTTCATTCATTTCATCTTCCATGGCTGATACCCTTTCTTCCATTTGATCGCATCGGCTCCTGAGGCTTCTGCATTCTTCACGTAGTTCTCGAGCCTTGGTTTTCAGCTACATCAGCTCCGTTAAGCACTTCTCTGTATTGGTTATTCTAGTTATACATTCTTCTAAATTTTTTTCAAAGTTTTCAACTTCTTTGCCTTTGGTTTGAATATCCTCCCGTAGCTCGGAGTAATTTGATCGTCTGAAGCCTTCTTCTCTCAGCTCGTCAAAGTCATTCTCCGTCCAGCTTTGATCCGTTGCTGGTGAGGAACTGCGTTCCTTTGGAGGAGGAGAAGCACTCTGCTTTTTAAGAGTTTCCAGTTTTTCTGCTCTGTTTTTTCCCCATCTTTGTGGTTTTATCTACTTTTGGTCTTTGATGATGGTGATGTACAGATGGGTTTTTGGTGTGGATGTCCTTTCTGTTTGTTAGTTTTCCTTGTAACAGACAGGACCCTCAGCTGCAGGTCTGTTGGAGTACCTGGCCGGCCGTGTGAGGTGTCAGTGTGACCCTGCTGGGGGGTGCCTCCCAATTAGGCTGCTCAGGGGTCAGGGGTCAGGGACCCACTTGAGGAGGCAGTCTGCCCGTTCTCAGATCTCCAGCTGCGTGCTGGGAGAACCACTGGTCTCCTCAAAGCTGTCAAACAGGGACATTTAAGTCTGCAGAGGTTACTGCTGTCTTTTTGTTTGTCTGTGCCCTGCGCCCAGAGGTGGAGCCTACAGAGGCAGGCAGGCCTCCTTGAGCTGTGGTGGGCTCCACCCAGTTCAAGCTTCTCGGCTGCTATGTTTACCTAAGCGAGCCTGGGCAATGGCGGGTGCCCCTCCCCCAGCCTCGCTGCCACCTTGCTGTTTGATCTCAGACTGCTGTGCTAGCAATCAGCGAGACTCCGTGGGCGTAGGACCCTCTGAGCCAGGTGCGGGCTATAATCTCCTGGTGCACCGTTTCCTAAACCCGTCGGAAAAGCACAGTATTCGGGTGGAAGTGGCCCGATTTTCCAGGTGCCGTCTGTCACCCCTGGAAAGGGAACTCCCTGACCCCTTGCGCTTCCCGAGTGAGGCAATGCCTCGCCCCTGCTTCGGCTGGCGCAAGGTGCGCTCACCCACTGACCTGCGCCCGCTCTCTGGCACTCCCTAGTGAGATGAACCTGGTGCCTCAGATGGAAATGCAGAAATCACCCATCTTCTGTGTCGCTCACGCTGGGAGCCGTAGACCGGAGCTGTTCCTATTTGGCCATCTTGGCTCCTCCCCTTCCTCTCCTTGTCTTTGACATTTGAGAATTTGATTAAAATGTGTCTTGGTAAAGATATCTTTATTATTAGTCTATTTCAGGTTCTTTGGGCTTCATGGATTTGGATGTTCATTTTTTTCTTCCAGATTTGGGATGGTTTTCATCATTATTTCTTTAAATAAACTTTATGCTACTTTCTCTTTTTCTTTTATTTCTGTAATACTTATATTGGTTCTTTTGATACTCCATAAGAGCTGTAGACTATCTTCACTCTTCTTAACTCCCTTTGCTTTTTGTTCCTCTGACTGTGTAATTTTTGTTCCTCTGACTGACCCATCTTAGAGCTTGCTGGTTCTTCTTTCTGCTTGATCAAGTGTGCTGTTGAAAGCTCTCTATGGAATTTTTCAGTTCATTCATTGTATTCTTCAGTTCCAGAATTTGTTTGTTTCTTTTTTGTGGTTTCTATTTCTTTTTTGATTTTTTTTTATTTTGTTCATGCATTGTTTTCCTGACTTCATTTAATTTTCTATCTGTATTCTCTTGTAGCTCACTGAGCTTCATTAAGATGTTTGTTTTGAATTCCTTGTCAGGTAATTTGTAGATCTGTATTTCTTTAGGGCCATTTACTGGTGCTTCATTTTGTGCCTTTGTGGTGTCATATTTCCCTGATGATTCATGATCTTTGCTACCTTGCATTAGTGTCTGCCCATTTGAAGAAGTAGGCACCTCTTCCAGTCTTTACTGACTAGCTTTGGCAGGGAATGCCCTGCAACAGTCAACTATTTACAGATTCTGGTTAGGCCATTTTGCAGGGCCCATAGGGAGGGCTTGCCTAGTGCCTGGGTCTGTGGGGGCTGGCCTGGTACTGGGGGGAGTTCTACAGTTAAGGGCTCTCTGGCCGAGTGCCTGGGTCCACAGGGGCAGGCCAGGAGCCTGGGGCCATGAGAGCTGGTGTGGCAGTGGAATGGCCCTGGAATCTGGGTCCACAGGGGTTGACCTGGATGTTAGCTCTGTAGGAGTGGACCTGGAGCCTGGGGCTATAGGCATTGACCTGGTGCTAAGGTCTGTGGTGAAGTCATGTGCTCACTTTACTCTCCTTGCCCCACACAAAGGGTATTTCTCTTTACACTGTGCTATGCAGGGTAGGAATGAATGATACAGGTAATGTGAAACTGTCCTTCCTACCCTCTTCAATGTGCCTTCTTATTTCTGTGCTTCACTGAGGTGCTATACTTTCTCACCTGGATTCCTCGTGTCTTGTGAAGTTTTTTTTTGTGCATGGATTGTTGTTCAAATTGATGTTTCTATGAGGGGACAAGGGCTGGAAACTCCTATTCTGCCATCTTACTGATGGCACTGTAGTGTGACTTTTGAATCCGCCAGTAGGAAACCTTTTATCATCCTAAGAAGCACAGATATGTTTAGCTATTTTATTTGAATTTGGAAGGATAGTCAGAAGTACCTGGTCCACAAAAGCCAGAAGAAGGGACTTGATTCTCAATATACTACTATTTAATAAAGTCAGAATTGGAAAGCCTACAGATTCCTGTTTCATATTATCACTACCTCCATATTACTTCTACCATGCATCTTTCTTCTTTCCTTTTCTAGAAGCATTCTTTCTAAAGGCTTGCTTGCTTTTTGTTTTGTTCCTAATTTTCCTAGTTTTCTTCAAAAATTTTCTGCCATTTAGTAATGCATATTGCTTTTCTGGAATTATGCATCTCAGCAAAGATTACATGAGGATTCAGAAACACTTTTTAGCATGACTTCTATTTCTTTTATACCCCAAATCTTATAAACCTAGTTAGGTCTGCCTTTGTAGTTCACTGTCTAAATCTATTTTCTTATATTTTGATTGTTCAGGTAAAGGTTTTATTCTAAAATAATGAACACCATACATTGAAAGAAACAAATGGATGAATTTCACCAGAGGTAGTACATTCAATTATGTTAGCTATCTAATTCACTATATAAAGCTTGTAGCTTTGAACTAATTAGGGTTGTAGATTTTTAGCTTTTTTTTTTTTCTTTTTTGAAAAAGAGAAGCAAGCTTCAGTCTTGATTTTTAATTCTTTAATTTAGCGCAACTATAACTGGTGGCATGAATTTGTAATTAGTATTGGCAAATTTCTAAATCTTATAACCCAAATTGCTCATTCTTTTTTTTTCAGATCAAAGCCAGTGTTTACCATGCAATCCCATAAACAACTGCATAATAAACTTAATTCTATTTTTGTATTTGCTTTTAGGTGATGCTGTAACAAATCACCACACATTCAGTGACTTGAACAACACAAATTTCTTAAATTATGGTTCTGCATGTCAGAAGTCCAACATGGATCTCATGGGGCCAAAGTCAAGATGTCACAGGACTATATTCCTTTCTGGAGATATTAGGGGAAAACTCATTTCCCTGCTCAAGGTTTAGACAAGCTCTTTCTCATTTCTCTTTTTTTTTTCATCTCTTTCAATATGATTGTAATCCCATGAAACATAGTTCAGAATTTAGGAAGAAACAAACTTAAACTATGTAGTAGTCATTAATTTATGTAATAAACTTAATATAAAATTAAATTTAAATATTTAAGATTATAACTATAAGATAAAAACTGAGTTTTATCTAACTCACAGTATTCCAATTTTCTAATTATTTCTTTAATTGTGATACTCAGAAGACAGGAGAGAGAGTCTTTACTGTTGATGGTGATGGTGATGGCTGTTATGATGTTGAACCTTTGAGGGTCTTAGTTTCCCTTTTATACACATGAAAGTCATCTGGTAGTCGTTTGATAGTTGTCTTAGTTATTAAGATATTTGAGAGTTTCCTATTTAATTCAATTTGTTCAGCCTATTTCTTTTTCATTGAGACAGGGTCTCACTCTGTAGCTTAGGCTGCCACAGCCTCAATCTGCCAGGCTCAAGTGATCCTTGATCCACCTCAGTCTCCTAAGTAGCTGGGACTACAGGTATGCGTCACCACACCTGGCTAATTTTTTTATTTTTCGTAGCGGCGAGGTCTCACTATGTTGCTCAGGCTGGTGTTGAACTCCTAAGCTCAAGCAATCCTCTTGCCTCAGCCTTCCAAAGTGCTGGGTTTGAAAGTGTGAGCCACTGCACCAGGCCTCAACCTACTTTTTTTTTTTTGACAACTGGAGATCTTATTTTCTGACTAAATCTAATAATTTTTTATGGAAAATGTAAGTACATTTGTGAATTGACAGTAGGGTTAAAGGCATGATGCCCTTTGGAATTGCTTTGTTAACATCAGAAACAATAAATATCTAAGATCCTTTTTCTTTTTTTGAGACAGGATCTCTCTCTGTTGCCCAGGTTGGAACGCAGTGGCATGATCTTGGCTCACTGCAGCCTCGACCTCCTGGGCTCAAGCCATCCTCCCACCTCAGCCTCCTGAGTAGCTGGGACCACAGGCATGCACTACCATGCCCAACTAGTTTTTTGTGTATTTTGTGGAGATAGGGTTTCACCATATTGCCCCTTTCTGTTTTCGAACTTCTGAGCTCAAGAGGTCCACCCACTTTGGCCTCCCAAAATACTGGGATTACAGATGTGAACCAGAGTACCCAGGCAGATCCTTTTCTTACCTTTTAAAAGATTACTGGAAAATTTGAACATGCCTCAACATTTTAACATATGTGAATGCCATTTTGATATGGATGCAAACTGGTGCTGATATTTACATATGGGATCTATCCGTAGTAACTGACTTTTGATGCTCTTTCTTTTTAGAGGTTGCTGTGGACTGAATGTTTGTGTCTCCCCACAATCCCTATGTTGAAACCTAATCCCCAATATGATGATATTTGGAGATTGAGGCTTTGGGAGGTAATCAGGTAATGAGGGTAAAGCCCTCATGATGGGCTTAGTGCCATTATAAAGAGAGACCCAAGACAGCTTGATTTCTCTCTGTCCTCTGGCTCGTGAGGGCACAGCAGGAAAACAGCAAACCAGCAAGAGTCATCACCAAATGTGACCATGCTGGTACTGATTTTAAAGCTTCCAGCGCCCGTAACTGTGAAAAATAAGTTTCTGTTTAAGCAACCCAACCTGTGGTATTCTGTTATAGTAGCCCAGACTAAGACAGAGATGTTTAAATTTTATTGTGCTATTAAATAAAAGTACCAGTGCCTCAAAGCCCTGTTGTTTAGATTTAAAAGATCTAAAGGTATGAAATGAATATTGTTGAGGCAGCATGAGGTGGTTTGGATTTGTTTATTTTTCTCCAACTTTCATTGTGAAAAATTTCATACCTCGGAAGAGTTGCAAGAATAGAACAATACAGTACAATAGTACCAGTGTGTCTTAATTATTATTTTGCTGCAAAAGCACACTAGTACTTTTTCTCTCTAATGTGATTGTGATTGTGTGTGTGTGTGTGTGTTCATCTGTTTTCTCCCCTGACCCATTTGAGAGTGAGTTGCAGATATTTTACCTCCAAATATTTTAGCATGTATCCCATTTAGGAAGTTTAACATTGATACAATATTATGTATTATATTGTTCATATGCAAGTTTCTCCAGTTTTCAGATTTAGAAATAACAAATGATTCTGAAAGGGCATAATTACTTTGAAAAATTGAAAATCACTTTGAAAAATCTGGAGTTTTAAAGATGATTTACCATATGGGAAACTGGCAAATTTTAAATGAATATCCTGAAGTATGATTCTAATCCAGATTGAATTCAAGCTGTGAATTTTTGTTTTATTTTCTAAATTTTTTTATTTCAGTAGATTTTTGGGGGAATAGGTGGTGTTTGATTACATGAATAAGTTCTTTAGTGGAGATTTCTGAGATTTTAGTGCACCCATCGCCCAAGCAGTGTACACTGTACCCAGTGTGTAGTCATTTATCCCTTGCCACCCCTCACCCTTTACCTCCAGTCCCCATAGTTCAATATATCATTCTTATGCCTTTGTATCCTCATAGCTTAGCTCCCACATATGAGTGAGAACATATGATGTTTTGTTTTCCATTCCTGGGTTACTTCACTTAGAATAATAGTCTCCAGTTCCGTCCAGGTTGTTGCAAATACCATTATTTCATTATTTTTTATGGCTGAGCAGTGTTCTATGATATATATATCTATATCTATCTATCTATCTATATCTATCTATCTATATATATAGATATATAGATCTACCTTTCTTTCTTTCTTTCTTTTCTTTCTTTCTTTCTGTCTCTCTGTCTCTGTCTCTCTCTCTCTCTCTCTCTCTCTCTCTGTCGTTCATTCCTTTTGACAGAGCCTCACTCTGTCGCCAGGCTGGAGTGCAGCAGCGCAATCTTGTCTCCCTGCAACCTCCACGTCCTGGGTTCAAGCAATTCTTCGGCCTCAGCCTCCCAGGTGTGCGCCTGTAGTCCCAGCTAATTTTTTTTGACTTTGTATTTTTAGTAGAGATGGGGTTCCACCATGTTAGCCAAGGTGATCTTGATCTCTTGACCTTGTGACCTGCCAGCTTTGGCCTCCCAAAGTGCTGGGATTACAGGTGTGAACCACCACACCTAACCCATATATACCATATTTTCTTTATCCACTCATTGTGATGGGCATTTGGGCTGGTTCCATATTTCTGCAACTGCAAATTGTGCTGCTATAAACATGCATGTGCAAGTATCTTTTTCTTATAATGACTTCTTTTCCTCTGGATAGATACCTAGTAGTGGGATTGCTGGATCAAATGGTAGATCTACTTTTAGTTCTTTAAGGAATCTTCACACTCGTTTCCATAGTGGTTGTTTACATTCCCACCAACAATGTAAAAGTGCTCCTTTTTCACTGTATCCATGCCAACATCTATTATTTTTTGATTTTTTTGATTATGGCCATTCTTTCAGGAATGAAGTGATGTCGCACTGTGGTTTTGATTTGCATTTCTCTGATGCTTAGTGATGTTGAACATTTTTCCATATGCTTGTTGGCCATTTGTATATCTTCTCTTGAGAGTGATCTATTCATGTCCTTAGCCCACTTTTTTTGATGGGATTGTTTGTTTGGTTTTTTTTTTCTTGCTTATTTGTTTATTTGTAGATTCTGGATATTAGTTGTTTATATTCTGGATATGAGTAATATCCAGAATATAATAGACTAATATTCTGGATATTAGTCTATACTTCACAGTATAGACTGTGAAGACTTTCTCTCACTGTGGGTTGTCAGTTAACTCTGCTGATTATTTCTTTTGCTTTGCAGAAGCTTTATAGTTTAATTAAGTTTCATCTACTTATCTTTGTTTTTGTCACATTTGCTTTTGGTTTCTTAGTCATGAAGTCTTTGCTTAAGCCAATGTCTAGAAGGTTTTTCCAATGTTATCTTCTAGAATCTTTATGTTTTCAGGTCTTAGATTTAAGTGTTTGATCCATCTTGAGTTGATTTCTGTATAAGGTGAGAGATGAGGATTCAGTTTCATTATTCTACATGTGACTTGCCAATTACCCCAGCACTATTTGTTGAATAGGGTGTCCTTTCCCCACTGTGTGTTTTTGTTTGCTTTGTCAAAGATCAGTTGGCTTTAAATATTTGACTTTATTTCTGGGTTCTCTATTCTGTTCCATTGTTCTAGGTGCCTATTTTTATGCCAGTACCATGCTGTTTTAATGACTATGGCCTTATAGTGTAGTTTGAAGTCAGGTAATGTGATGCCTCCAGATTTGTTCTTTTTGTTTAGTCTTGCTTTGGCTATGTGGGCTCTTTTTTGGTTCCATATGAATTTTAGGATTGTTTTTTATGGTTCTGTGAAGAATGATGGTGGCATTTTGATACTGCATTGATATTGAGAATTGCAATTCCAATTTGATATTGGGAATTGCATTGAATTTGTAGATTGCTTTTCTTTTGGCCGTATGGTCATTTTCACAATATTGATTCTACCCGTCCATGAGCATGGGATGTGTTTCCATTTGTTTTTGTCATCTGTGATTTCTTTCAGCAGTGTTTTGTAGTTTTCCTTGTAGAGGTCTTTTACCTCCTTGGTTAGGTATATTCCTAAGTTTGTTTGTTTGTTTGTTTTGCAGCTATTGTGAAAGGGGTTGAGTTCTTGATTTGATTCTCAGTCAAGCTGTGAATTTTCAATATATTTTTGGGCATAAAAACTATCTTTAAATGGTGTGAGGACTTACTATGTATATTTTGATGTTTTCTTATAGTTTATGTACTTTCTTGTGAAGACAAAAATAGGAGGTCTTCAAAGTCTTTTTTTTTTTGAGACAGGGCCTTGCGTTTTCACCCAATCTAGAGTGCAATGGCATGATCATAGCTCACTATAAACCTGACCTCCTGGGCTTGAGTGATCCTCCCATCCCAGCCTCCTGAGTGGCTAGGACTACAGTCATGTGCCACCACATGGCTTTATTTTTTATTTTTTCGTGGAGACAGGATCTTGCTATGTTGTGCCACCACATGGCTAATTTTTAATTTTTTCTGTGTGGCAACAGGGTCTTGCTATGTTGCCCAGGCTGGTTTCAAACTCTTGGCCTCAAGCAGTCCTCCTGCCTTGACTTTCCAAAGTGCTAGGATTACAGGCATCAGCCACTGCCCCCAGCCTACAAAGTCTTGAGGTACGAATTAGGGGAAGGTTTCTTGTCAAGTTTTCTTTTAACTCTAAACTTCTATGACTTTCAATAATTTAACAGATATTTAAACTATTAAATATGTAACATTGTATTGGGTGCTCTAGGAAATGTAGATAATCTTGATCACCAAGAATTCAAGGGAATTAAGAAATTATATACAAATAAATGCATGAAAGTAAACTGTATATGAAGAATTGTAAGAAATATTTTAACAAAGTGCAGTGAAAATTCAGAGACAGAAGAAACTTGGCTGGGTGGTAAGAAGAGAACAGATAAGCTTCATTGGATTGTAAATACTTGTTAACAGAAATCCAGGGTCTCTACTATAATTTTCCTGTGTATACAATAATTTTAACTGGAATTAATTGTATTAACCCATTTATGCCAGAGGTTGCAAATTTTTTTTGTGAAAAATCAGATCTTGGTGATAACCTTGAGCAGTAGGATAAAAATAACTCCCACAAGCTTAGTGTTCCAGTAATGGAACACTAGGCATAAATGTATTAAGAAGCATGAGGTATGCATAATTCAATTAGATTAAACAAAAATAGGGGAATACTTGTATTTGTGATATATTGCAAATAAAAATTATTGAAATTTTTATTGAAAATAATACATTATAACAAATTTCAGTGTAGTAAAGTAGAAATTAAAAAGAAAAATGTCATCTATAGCCACCTCATTCATAGATAATACCTATTGACATATCTGTATTTTTTCATTTTTTCTATATTGTGTGCATGCTTATATTTGATGTTGCATTCTGCTTCAAATTAGTTGACAAAATAATTTTTTTTCACTTTAGTACCACACTTTTGCAAACATCATTTTTAATGGCTGCATAATATTATATTGAGTAGTTGTGGCATGATTTACTAAAACATTTTTCTATTGTTTAACAAAATAATTAATTCTTTGTAGGAACAAGCAACTGTAGAAATGGTAAAGTTATGATAGAGAACAAACTTGTTCCAAGATCTCTTGGAAGGATCTTCCTTAATTTTTTATCCTGACAATTTAATACACCAAATATTTTACATGATTTTTTTCTTTCTTATTTTTTTACTACTATTTTAACTTACCATTATTAAATTATTTACGCTTTTCATTACATCTGGTTTAGAAAATTTAGTGTTTCATTGACTATTTGGAAAGATTATTCTGTATATGCTCAGAGAAGTGGTAGAAGCATCAAGCCAGCTGATGTGGAGCCCAGAGGGTTTGGTGCAGGAACATCTGTAGTGGTGCATGGCCAGGGACAGCCATCCCCATAGGCTCAACTTGCTCCTATAGGAGACTTTAGTGCTAGGGGAACTGTCAGTCCTCAACTCTGCAGGATGGTCTTGCCCATCAGATGAGGCAGGTCCAACCTGAGCACCCCTTGGTCTGCTGACCCCTCCCAGGCCCCATTCCTGCTTGCAGGGCAGCCTCAGGTGCCCTGGGGGGCCTGCACTATAGCTTCTGTGCTGGTAGACCACGCCTGATCAGCGGAGAGTTTCAGCAGGGTGGTTTCTATGGGCATGAACCAGCCTGCATAATTCCTCCCTATGTTGCAGTTTCCCCTAACCCATGGCAACTCACTCAGCTGGCTTGTATCTGTGTGGGCGAGTTTTGCTTTCCTTTGCCACACCAGTGTGAGGGAGTACAGTCCGACCCCCTCCACCTGCCAACTGCCATTGCAGGCAGAGCCTTGGCAGACACAGCCAGCCTTCCCCAACCAGCACCCTGCCCTTGCACTAACACTGCTGTGGGAGTCAAACTAGGCAGAGAACAGCAGATCCTTCCCAGCACTGAGTGACAACTCCTGCTTGCAGGGCACAGAGAAGGCACCCAGACCTGCACCTGCCAGTACCCCACCCCTGAGCCAACACCATTTCTAGCATGACTGTGCACACAGTCACCAGCAGGGGCCCCCTGCGCCCTGCTCCAGCTGCATTCCCTTCACTACTCTGGTGAACACCCACATGGAGACAGGCACCCTGGCACCTACTAGCACTCTGCCACAGCTGCTGCTACCACTGCTGCTGGCACGTGCAAATGAGGATGGATCCTGCTGTCATTGCACTATGAAATGCTTTCATTCACACCACCTATCAGAATGTAGTGACCAGCGGTCTGGGAACACCTTAGGCCCCCCCAACCCCAGCACAGTGGATTTCTAACCTTGAGAAGCCAGAGAACAAAGAGCCCAATACGAGTCCGCCAGAGTTAGAGCACACAGTCCAGGAGTTGAGAGCTGAGCAGTGGCCCTCTAACACCTTCCAGAAATGAAGCCAGTCTGCTGAATTCACCTATACCACAGTCAAACTCTTATGGTCATCAAATAGGATAAAAGGAAAAAACAAACACCCAAAGGTCAGCAACCTCAAAGATTGAAGGAAGATAAGCCCACAAAGATGAGAAAGAATCAGCACAAGAATCCTGACAACTCAAAAAGCCAGAGTACCTCTTTCCTCCAAATGATCACATCTCCGTTCCAGCAAGGATTCTGAACCAGGCTAAGATGGTTGAAATCACAGAAATAAGATTCAGAATATGGATAGGAACAAAGCTCATTGAGATACATGAGTATGTTGAAACCCAATCCAAGGAAGCTAAAAATCAGGATAAAACAATGCAGAAGCTGACAGACAAAATAGCCAGTATAGAAAAGAAGGTTACAACCCAACAGAGCTGAAAAACACACTACAAGAATTTCATAATGCAATTGCAGCCATTAATAGCAGAATAGACCAAGCAGAGGAAGGAATCTCAGAGCTAGAAGACTGGCTTTCTGAAATAAGACAGATGAGAATAGAGGCAAAAGAACGAAAAGGAAGGAACAAAACCTCCAAGAAATATGGAATTATGTAAAGAGACCAAATTTATGACTCATTGGTGTTCCTGAAAGAGATGGGGAGAATGGAACCAGCTTGGAAAACATATTTCAGGATATCATCCATGAGAACTTCCCCAACCTACCTAGAGAGGACAACATTCAAATTCAAGGATTGCAGAGAACCCAAGTAAAATACTTCACAAAGAAGATCGTCCCCAAGATACATCCTCATCAGATTCTCCAAGGTCAAAATGAATGAAAAAAATGTTAAAAGAAGCTAGAGAGAAAGGTCAGGTCACATACAAAGGGAAGCACATCAGAGTAACAGACCCCTCAGCAGAAACCTTATAAGCCAGAAGAGATTGGAGGCCAATGTTCAACATTCTTAAAAGAAATCCCAACCCAGAATTTCATATCCAGCCAAACTAAGCTTCATAAGTGAAAGAGAAATAAGATCCTTTTCAGACAAGCAAATGCTGAGAGAATTCATTACTACCAGACCTGCCTTACAAGAGCCCCTGAAGGAATCACTAAATATGGAAAGGAAAGACTGTTACCAGCCACTACAAAACATACTGAAGTACACAGACCAGTGACATTATAAAGCAACTACATAACAAGTCTGAAAAATAACCAGGGTCTGTGACAGTGTCAAGTCCAAACACACTAATACTAACCTTGAATGTAATGAGCTAAATGCCCCAATTAAAAGGCAGAGAGTGGCAAGCTGGATAAAGAATCAGACCCATTGGTATGCTGTCTTCAAGAGACCAATCTCACATGGAGTGACATACATAGGCTCAAAATAAAGGGATGGAGAAAAATCTACCAAGCAAATGGAAAACAGAAAAAAGCGGGGGTTGCAATCCTAGTTTCAGACAAAACAGACTTTAAACCAACAAAGATCAGAAAGATCAGAAAAGACAAAGAAGGGCATTACATAATGATAAAGGGTTCAATTCAACAAGAAGTGCTATCCTAAATATATGTATATACACCCAACACAGGAGCACTCAGATTCATAAAGCAAGTTCTTAGAGACCTTCAAAGACAGATTCCCACACAATAATAGTGGGAAAGTTTAATACCCCACTGACAATATTAGGTAATTGAGCCAGAAAATTAACAAAGATATTCAGGACCTGAACTCAGCACAGGATCAAATGGACCTGATCAACATCCACAGAACTCTCCACCCCAAAACAACAGAATATACGTTCTTATCATTGTCACATGGAACATACTCTAAAATTGATCACACAATTGGAAGTAAAACACTCCTCAGTAAATGCAAAAGAACTGAAATCATAACAAACAATATCTTGGACCACAGCACAATCAAATTAGAAATCAAGACTAAGAAATTCACTCAGAACCGTACAATTACATGGCAATTGAATAACCTGCTCCTGAATAAACTCTTGGATAAATAATGAAATTAAGGCAGAAATAAAAGAAGTTCTTTGAAACTAATGAGAACAAAGAGACAACATACCAGAATCTGTGGGATACAGCCAAGGCAGTGTTAAGAGGGAGATTTATAGCACTAAATGCCCAAATGAAAAAGTTAGAAAGGTCTCAGCTTGACAACCTAAATCACAACTAAGAGAACTAGTGAAATAAGAGCAAAGAAATCCCAAAGCTAGCAGGAGACAAGAAATAACCAAAATTAGAGCAAACTGAAGGATATTGAGACATGAAAAACCATTCAAAAGATCAGTGAATCCAGGAGCTGGTTTTTTGAAGAAATTAATAAAATAGACCATTAGCTAGGCTAATAAAGAAGGAAAGAGGAAATTGAAATAAACAATCAGAAATGACAAGGGTGATATTACCAGTGACCCCACTGAAATATAAATAACCATCAGAGAATATTATGAACACCTCTGTGGACATAAACTAGAAAATCTAGAAGAAAATGGATAATTTCCTGGACACATATACCCTCTCAAAACTGAACCAGGAAGAAATTGAATCCCTGAACAGACAAATAACAAGCTCTGAAATTGATTCAGTAATAAATAGCCTACCAACCAAAAAGAGCCCAGGACTAGACAGATTCACAGCTGAATTCTACCAGATGTACAAAGAAGAGTTGATACCGTTCCTACTGAAACTATTCCAATGAAGTTAAGGAAGAGGAACTCCTCTCTAACTCATTCTATAAGGCCAGCATCATCCTGACCAAAACCTAGCAGAGACACAACAAAAAAAGAAAACTTTAGGCCAATATCCTTGATGAACACTGAAGCAGAAATCCTCAAGAAAATACTGGCAAATCAAATCCAGCATAACATCAAAAAGCTTATCCACCGTGATCAAGTAGGTTTTATCCCTGAGATGCAAGGTTGGTGTAACATATGCAAATCAATAAATGTGATTTATCACATAAACACAACTAAAGACAAAATCCACGTGATTATCTGAACAGATGCACGAAAGGCTCTCAGTAAAATTCAATACTACTTCATGTTAAAAACTCTTAAGAAACTAGGCATCAAAGGAACATACCTCAAAATAGTGAGAGCCATCTATGACAAACCCATAGTGAACATCATACTGAATGGGCAAAAGCTGGAAGCATTCCCCTTGAAAACTTGCACAAGAAAAGGATGCCTTCTCTTGGCATCCTTTTTCCATTCTCTTGGAAAAGAATACCACTCGTTTTCAACATAGTTTTGAAAGTCCTGGTCAGGGCAATCAGGCAAGAGAAAGAAAGAGCATCCAAATAGGAGGAGAGGAAGTTAAATTATCTCTTTCTGCAGATGACATAATCGTATACCTAGAAAACACCCCAGTCCCAGCCCAAAGGCTCCTCCAGCTGATACACAAATTCAGCAAGGTCTCAGGATACAAAATCAATGTGTAAATATCAAACTTTCTTATATACCAACAACAGTCCAGCTGAGAACCAAATCAGGAATGTAATCCCGTTCACAATTGCCACAAAAAGAATAAATACCTAGAAATACAGCTAACCAGGGAGGTGAAAGATCTCTATGAGGAGAACTACAAAATATTGGTTAAAGAAATCAGAGATGACACAAACAAATGGAAAAACATTTTATACTCATGGATAGGAAGAATATTGCTAAAATGGCCATACTGCCCAAAGCATTGTATAGATTCAATGCTATTCCTGTTATACTACCATTTACATTTTTCACAGAACTAGAAAAAACTATTTTAAAATTCATATGGAACCAAAAAAGAGCCCAAATAGCCAAGGTGATCCTAATCAAAAAGAACAAAGCTGGAGGCATTATGCTACCTGACTTAAAACAGTACTACAGGGCTACAGTAACCAAAACAGCATGATACTGGTACAAAAGCAGACAGATAGACCAATGGAATGGATTAGAGAACCCAGAAATAAGGCCATACACCTACAACTATCTGATCTTCAACAAACTTGACACAAACAAGCAATGGGGAAAAGATTCCCTAATTAATAAATGGTGCTAGATAGATATGCGGAAAATTGAAACTGGACGCCTTCCTTACACCACATAAAAAAATTAAGCCGGATTAAAGAGTTTAATGTAAAATCCCAAACTATAAAAACCTTGGAAGACAACGTAGGCAATACCATTCTGGGCATAGGAGTGGGCAAATTTTCATGACAAAGATGCCAAAAGCAGCTGCGATAAAGGTAAAAATTGACAAATGGGATCTAATTAAACAAAAGAGCTTCTACATAGTGAAGGAAACTATCAACAGAGTGAACAGACAACCTACAGAGTGGTAGAAAATATTTGCAAATGATACATCTGTCAAAGGTCAAATATCTAGCATCTGTAACGAACTTCAATTTACAAGGAAAAGCAACCTCATTAAAAAGTGGGCAAAGAGCATGAACAGACACTTTTCAAAAGCAGACATACATGCGGTCAACAATCATGAAAAAAGACTCAACATCACTAATTATTAGAGAAGTGCAAATCAAAACCACAGTGAGATACTGTCCCACACCAGTCAGAATGCTATTATTAAAAAGTAAAAAAACAACAGATGCTGGTGAGGTTGGAGAGAAAAAGGGACACTTATACGCTGTTGATGGGAATGAGTGTAAATTAGTTCAACCATTGTGGAAGACAATGTGGCAATTCCCCAGAGACCTAAAAACAGAAATGCCATTTGACTCATCAATTTCATGACTGGGTATATATCCAAAGATTTATAAATCTTTCTATTATAAAGACACATGCACTTATATGTTCATTGCAGCACTATTCACAATAGTTCTCAAAGACATGGAATCAACCCAGATTCCCAATGATAGACTGGATAAAGGAAATATACACCATGGCATTCTAAGCGGCCATCAAGAAGAACGATCATGTCCTTTGCAGGAACATGGATGGAGCTGGAGGCCATTATCCTTAGCAAACAAACACAGGAACAGAAAACCAAATACCACATGTTCTCACGTACAGGTGGGAGCTAAATGATGAGAACACATGGACTACAGGGAGGGGAACAACACACACTGGGGCCTATTGGAGGATGAAGGGTGGGAAGAGGGAGAGAATCAGGAGAAATAACTATGTGTACTAGGCTTAATACTTGGGTTACTAAATAATCTGTACAACAAACCCCTATGCTACAAGTCTACTATATAACAAACCTGCATGTGTACCCTTGAACTTAAATTTTTTTAAAGTTTATTAAGGTGAAAATGGTTATTGAAAAATCTTAATCTCTGAATTAGTAACAGTTCCCACATGCTAAATGATGTATCACAATATCTCTTTATTTAAAATATAAAACTAGGCAGAAACTGAAATTATTTTCCAGTAGGAGAGTCTTTTAAAAGGTAGGATTCATAAGTATTGTTTACATATTATGCATGGGTCACTGACAATCAATGTGCCTGTAAACAACTCTGTTGTAGTTAGGGCTCTTTTCCCTTTTGAATTTTGATTGCTCAGCCAAGGGTTCTTTGTTGATAGCTGGTTTGAGTACTTTTATGTACTATACTTAATTCAGATTAATGAGCTTTGTTAATACTGATTTAAAGTAGCTAGATTTTATTTGTTTACTTGTTTTTGTTATTTTTAAGAATGACCAATTCCAGATCTATGCTAATTTAAATATGTCCTCAAAAAGGGGGCACATATTTAAAAAAACAAACCAAAACATACATTTATGTTGGAAAAATCTTCTTAGTTCATTGTTAGTACCCTAACAATGAACTAAGAATTAGGTTTTCATAGGAATTAATTCTTTCAAAGCACCTTTTAGACTATGTTGTCGGCAGCTAGATGCTCCATTTACTTCAAGAAATGCAACAAAATTGAAACCAGTTTAACTGCTAAGTGATTCGAAGTAATGCAAAGTACATGGGCTACTAAATCATAGAGGATCTAATTTTTTTTTAAACCCATTTGTTAGGCTCTCCTATAAATATAACACTTAAAACAATAAGCGCATATACTGTTATATAATTCAAGAAGATTTTTAGCTTGTAGACTTCCAAAGAATGTGGCATTTTGTTTTAGTTTTTGAAGTACCTTTCTCTTTTTTTTTTTTTATTTCAGTAGGTTTTCGGGGAATGGGTGTTGTTTGGTTACATGAATAACTTTAGTGGTGATTCCTGAGAATTTGGTGCACCCATCACCTGAGCAGTGTACACTGTACTCAATGTGTAGTCTTTTATCCCTAACTCCCCTTCCACCCTTTCCCCCGAGTCCCCAAAGTCCATTGTATGAAGATACCGTACCTTTCTTTTAATGCCAGTTTGTAATGCATGTTTGAACTTTTAACTTCATTAAGTCTATGAAGGTAAGATATACATGGTAAGAACTAAACCTGCTAAAGATCATCCTGTTTATGCAACATCATTAATTTAACAAATAAGCAGAGTAATGCATTTAGGACAAAAGTTTATGTTCGTTATTAGGGATATAAAATCTGTTATCCCCAGGATCTTAGAGACTAAGAGAGTAGTATAAACAAATATTTATAGTAAACTCTATAACTACTATAGAAAATATCACAGAAGCACAACAGCTCAGCTAACTCTGTCATATTAAAGTAGAGCAGTATTATGACTGAATAAATCAAAACAGCTGACATCATTAGACCTGCTATGATTGATAAGAGGTTTTTCTCTTTGACAAGTGGTTGTGATATATGTAAGAATTCCTAGTTTTTCTTTAATATGATAGATAAACCTGACTAATGATTTTGAAGCATTTAGTGGTTGAAATCTTTCTGTGAGCTTTTTGTTTATTTTTTATTTTTAGACTGATAGTCTGATAAAGGAACTGTGCTTTAATTTGCTTCTTTTTTGCTTGTTGCTAATGCTTTTTATGATTTCCAAATATTTCAACTTCATTGTTGAAAAATGAACATATTTTCAGGTAGATACTATATTTTAATTGATTACAACTTAGATTTTAAATTTGCTGAAATTTTTCTTTGCCAGGGGTAAGGTTTCTGGTCAATATAAATAGAATCATCATGTGTTTTTGTCTCCAAAAAATTAGCTGCATATTTTCTGAATTTGAGGTTGGAATTAAGAATTGGGAATGCCAATTGATAGATGGATGGATAAATGCTTATGATAGCTCACTGTCTATGAAATCCTATATGTGTTTGTTAAATGTGACTGTCAGCACTAAGTAAATCAGTAAATAGATTACTTTCCCACCCTAAGGATCTGCAGAGTGTCTTAGAATTTCACAAAAGGAGCAAACCTCTGCCTTGATGGAATAAACTTTGATAATCAGTTTCTTGTTTGTTTCTAGCATTTTGTTTATCTGTTTATTGATCTATTTCTTAGTATAATTATGATTGCATTTTATATTGGACTTTTTTTTTTACCTTTTTAAAAAACCACATTGAGCCAATTTTCAATTGTTTAAACTTTCAGGATGTTTAAATATTTGTGTTTGTAATTTTCAGAATTTTTGCTCAGTTTTGGAATAGTACCGATTACCAGAGGTAAACCTGACCCTTAATGAGCAAGTAAATTTGTAGGCTGTATACGTTTTTTTAAAGTAATTATTATCTAGGCCAAATTAGCCTTCAAGATACATTGTCTATTGACTGAGGCTCCTTATAAAATGCATTATATTGCCTGACTTGAATATTATATTATCTAGGTAAAGCAATGTAATTAAAGCTTAACTGAGGTCATGGGTGGTGGCTCACACCTGTAGTCCCAGCACTTTGGGCAAAGAGGCGAAGGCAGGCAGATCACTTGAGGTCAGGTGTTCAAGACCAACCTGGGCAACATGGGGAGAGCCCGTTTTTACAAAAATACAAAAATTAGCTGGGCGTGATGGCGCATGCCTGTAAGTCCCAGCTACTTGGAGGCTGAGGTGCGTGGATCACTTGAGCCAGGAGGTGGAGGTTGCAGTGAGCTAAGATCACACCACTGCACTCCAGCCTGGGTGTCAAAGCGAGACCCTGTCTCAGGGGAAAAAAAAAAAAAAAAAAGCTTAATTGATTGAACCAGATTCAAGAAAACAGTGCTAAATTATAATTTTCTCAATACTGTAAATATCTTTTTCAATCTTCAGCTTCATTAACTTCTATAATTTGAAATTATACCAATTATTACCTAACATGTACTAAAATTCCCTAAAATGGATCTTCAGTAACATTTTCACAGTACGGTAATTTTTCTGTCTGTATATATTATATTTATATAGTCACATATATGCACATACATTATACAAGCATTACTTTTCTATAACTGTAAGGTCAGAATTTGAAGTTGTGTTTTCTTTATCTTTTTATTTCCAATACTTGGCATCAAGTTGATATTAATTGGAAGTAAAGGAGGAAGGAAATGAATAATCTTCAGATACTAAGAACATTACACTTAAATTATTCTTAAATCTAATTTGCATTCTCATATAGTTGCTTAGCTTGGTTATTTGTAACAAGAATATAAAAATATATGTGACTGGGAATGACATGAATAGAAACTTCTGGAAAATGGAATGGTAAGGTCTAGAGAAGTGGCAAATATTTCATCACTGCAAATGAGCAAGCAGAGGTTAGGTTATTCTTTGACACTGATATTGAAGCAGAGAGTCTCTATAATGGATAGAAAGTTCAAAGTGACCTTTAGGATCTTTTATCTTCAAATTTCTATGAAAAGTATATTTACTTTAATAATAAGGTTAAGATGTTGGAGTGCATAGAGTAAAAAACTAGAGAAGAACCAGATGTTAGAAAGGAGATTTCTTAACAAAATACAATTAAAGAGGATTTCTCATATTTTATATGGAAAGAAGGAACTTTGATATTTAAGTAGGAACCATCTTCTAGGCGACCCTGTTGATTAAACAGTAAATCTAGAAACTAGACAAAGAAAAAAGAATTTGGCTATATGAAAGTTAAAACTTATATTGCAAAAGAGAACATAAAATTAATAGTCCAAATAAAATTCAGAAAATAAAATATTTGTAACAGAGATGCCAGATAACAAATTTGTATCTATAATATGGAAACAACTCTTATAATTTGTTTAGAAGACAACCCAATGGATAATGGGCAAAGGATATGAATAGGCAATTTTGGAAGATCAAATTTAGATGGTCAGTAATGTTTTAAAAGATGCTCAGACTTATTAACTGTGAGTGATATGCAAATTAAAATAACACCGAACTATCATTTTACATGCATAAGGTTGTCAAAGATTAAAATGGTCAAAACACTTACTACTTTGGCATGGGGATATGGGAAGTGATTTGAATACATCGTTGTTGGAAATGTGAGAGTTATTTTATCTCTTTTTTGGAAGGCAATCTGGCAATATTTATTAAAATGGAAAATACACATACTCTATGCTCCAGTAATTCCACTTCAGGAAATATATCCCTAAGAAATAAAAGTACTGGTATGTACAAGGATGTTTATTTCAGCACTGTTTATAATATCAAAAGTTACAACAAAATAATGCTTATTAATGGGATGGGTAAATAAATTATAGTATATTGCAGCACAGCTCATTATATTACTATCACAAAAAGCACTATATTAATTAGAGAGACTTTCTGTGAGGTACTATTGAATGAGGAAAGAAAGATATACAGAAGTATGTGTTAATATATCCAATTCTTTTGTAGAACAGTGACCAAAATCCTGTGTGTGAGTTTATGTATGAGTGTGTGATCCTACACATTTATATGTTCATATGGCAGGGCAGTATGTAGCAAAAGAGAAGAATTCATACTCAGTGGTTAACATGTTTTTAGAGAGTTATAATAATACAACAGGTGTAGGAAGGAAAAGGGAGGTAGGCCCATACCAGGTAATTAGATGTGAGAATGGAACTCAAAGAGCAAGTCAAGACTCAAGATTTAAATTTGAGAGTGAACTATAGAGGCAATATTAGATGCTAACAAAACCAGATGTAATGGCTAACCCTTTAACATCTATCTGTATTTTTTGTCCTATATTTTAATCAGTTTCTGCTTCACCTTGGTCAGCAAAAGCTCAGCAATAGATTTTGTAATATTTTCTGCTTTAACTAGCTCAAATAAACACATATTAATTGAAAACTTGTAACAGCTTTTATTTATTCAACAAATATTTATTGATTACCTGCTTTCTGGCAGGCATTGTTATGGCCCCTACAATGACAAATAAGACATACAGGGTCCCTACATAATAAATAAATAAATATATATATAATGTCAGATCATATAAAAGCTATGAAGAAAAAGCACTTTTTCAACGGATAAAAAGGGACAGAGCAGGAAAGGGAAAAGGAGAGGAGGTTTAACTATTTTGGATAGGGTAGTGAGGAAAAGTTTTTCTTTCAGAAGGTGAATTTGACAAAAGATCTGAATGAAATGAAGAACCAGGCCAACTGTATATCTGGGAGAAGAACCTTTCAGTCAGATAGAACAAGTAAGAAGACCTTGAGGCCTTGACTTATTCTAGAAACTTGAGAACCAGAGTGACTAAAGCATAGGGACATAGAGTGTGAAAAGATGAGTTCCAAAAGGTAGGTAGGGTCTGATCTTGTAGGGCGTTGTCACTCTTGTAAGGAGATAGGATTTTATTCTGGTTGTGATGGGAAGCTGTGGAGGGTTATGAGCACTGGAAGATTATGGACCTTGGAGGCTGTGCTAATTTGGATTTAAGAAAGCTCACTCTGATTACTCTGTAGAAAATTGATTATAGGGTATAAGAGGAGAAGCAAGAAAGACTATTGCTCTAGAGTAGGCAAGAGATGATGGTGACCCTATTAATTAGTAGAAGTAGTGAGAAAGGGGTCAGATTTCAGATACATTTTGAAGGTTAAGGGAGGGGTGCTTGAAGATCATGAGAGAAAGGACTGATGTATTTTAGTTGAGTCCACTTTGGAATCACACAAAACTATTTTTAATTTTGAATATACTTTAGTGCCCCCAGCATTAATTATGCAGAACATTTTAGGCTGTTTAAAAGCAAAGCAGATAAATTAAAAGTGGTTAAAACTGCTCTTTCCTATAAGTCTCAAAGCAATCACAAGACCACCCCTCCAAACCTCATATCCCTTTTTTTTTTTGCTAATGGTTGTAGATCACACCAGCGTTCTACATTTCATATTCTCTCAGAACTTGCTTTGGCCCTCAATGTCATTCTGTTGTAATGATAATGAAAGTTAAGGTAACAAAAACCACTTACTGTTTATCATGTGCAAAGTATTGGTTTAAGTGCTTTTGCTATGTTAAATCCTTTTATCCTCAAACAACCCTATTGTAACAAAAACCAAGTTCAGTAGCTTGCCACTCACAGAGTCCAATTAACAAGAGCAAGGTCTGGTATAAAGACAGCTACTTTTTATTCCAAAGGTAGCTTATAGGAAGAAGTATAGGCTTCCTGCCTTAAGGGTACCACTTCCCTTTTGGAGCAGAAAGAGGGTGCTTTTAAAGGGGTTGCCTGGCACACCAGCATGAATGGCATGCAGGGGAGAAAGCAAGCAGGTAGGGAGTCGATGTACTAGCTTTGGTGCTTTATCTACTGGGTAGTCGAGCTGGTGACTGCTGGCACCTTCTTGGGCAGGCCTAGGTTGTAAAAAGCATCCCAAAACTCTCCAGATGGGAGAGAGATTCATAGTGGGCATGCTTTGGGTTGTAGATGGACTGTTGTCTCTTGAGGCAACCTCCTGATGGGTGAGAGTTCTGCTCTGGAGCTTCTAAGTACATAGTTAGATGAACTTGCCCTGTAGGAAATGTCTGGTAAAGAGGAAGTAAAATAGAGCTAAGTGAAAAGTTGGGGAAAGGAGGGAAGAGAAAAGAAGAGAGAGAGAGAAAAAATAATTAAACTATCTCTTGGAAAATTGAGATACACTATGAAGTAGCTGCTATAGCTGTTTTATATGTGAGGAAACTATTAGTATATATGTACTGTAAGTGGCATTAGATAAACTCAGCATCTACGCCTGCTCAGCATGGCATATTATATTTTATAGTATCCTCTCCACTACTTGTAAGGGGATAGCATTTATGTTATTTCACTAATCTTTTAAATTTTTATGTTTTACATGGTATTGAAAAACTGTAAGCAGAAGGTTTGAGGGAATAGATAATGCTTTAAAATTTTGGCATCTGTAAATCTAATCTTTTTCTCTTATACTTCCAAGTTTGAATGTCCTGTTGACTTTTTTCTTAGACCACCCAAATATCTTGAAAATTACCTTGCTTTTGAACCTAAACAGTGTCTCTCAGATAATATTTCACCTCTAGAAGTTACACAAAAATCTTTCAACAGATAATGTCTTGATTTTTGATTGACAGAATATGGTCATTGTATTACCTTATCTTTGTATCCTCAGTGCCCACACAGTACTTGGCACACAGAAAATGCTTAGTGAATGTTTACTGAATGACTGAATGGAGAGAACAGTTTCTCTGTGTAATGTTAGCTCATTTTTACCTACTAAAGAAAGACAGGTTTGCTTTCTAAGATGGGAAAATATGATCACTGACTGCCCCAGATTAGACACCCCAGTGGAAAGAGAGAGGTTCTATCTTCCAGTATTCGTGTCAGCCTTATTGAAGAACTCTGGCCCTTTTGGGGGTCATGTGCCTACTCTTTGGACCAATCATTACTGCCAAAAAAAATGAGCTATTACAACTGGCTAAGCCTAGGTCAAGTTTTCCTTTTAATGGCCACAGAGGTATATTGCATTACTGAAAGGAAAGCTGTGTGGAGCTTGAGCAAACAAAGAATGGCAGCTGTAATTATCCACAACAAAAATTATATAGAATTAAAATTTCCAAATAAGTCTCAACTCTTGTTTGCAAATTTATGAAAATTATAAATTTATGAAAAAGTGCAAGTTAGAAAAGAAACGTGGTATGTAAACATGGGAAATGTACATTTTAGTATTTTTGTTAAGGAGAAAGAGAAGCAGAGGTGAACTCTGTGAAGTGATTGAAAATAGAAATCTTAAGGGTAGGTACCTCTCTTTTCAAGTTTCCATATAGAGATTTTAATTCCTTTGGTCAAAAGGCTGCAATTCAAGTTGTTTTTGCAGGCCTGGCTCATTTTTCCACTGTTTTCCTCATGGGCTCAAAGGTCCATTGAAGTGGTAAATAAATGTGCTTTGAAGCTATCACAACTCACCTTGTGTAGTTGAACTTGCTTAGGGGCCGTTATCACAGTTCCTAGTAAGCCAAGCTTGTTTCTGATAGCTATGGAGGGTGTGAGAAAGAACATAATTGGATAGAGAACCATTTGGGAAATGGGAGAGATGTGAGTGCTGTTATGCTTTCCCCTCCATCACTAATAAACTTCTAGTGCTATTCCTTGTTCTTTTAAATGTACCTATAGCACATTTTGCTCTATGCAGGAAGTATTCCCTAATGAAAGAATGGAGTCAGAGCAAAAGGAAACATCTAAGCTTTATTGATCTGTGCTTATCTTACATTGCTGCTCTCTGCTGAGAAATTGATTGATTTTTTTTTTAAAAAAAAACCTTCAGGAGCCTTTGTTGGATGTTGCCATTGCTGTTGCAAAATAGGAAAACAATTATGCATAAATTATCTGGAGAAAATATTTTCCTTGATTTTTTTTCCTTCTAAAAATGTGTGGGAAGAAATTACACAAAGTGAGTAAATGGTGGTATTATTTAGAAACCATTCTGTTTTCACTTAGGCAACCCTAACATTAAGCAAGAGGATATTTGTGGGGAATTTACTGTTATATTGTTTGCATATTTACCCAAACAGCTTGATATAAGGGTTTTTTGTTTTTTTTTTAGTTCTTAAATTACCATTTTGAGATCTAGAAATTTTTCCCAGCTCAAATTACAACAAAATCGTTTACTCATTTTAAAACATTATTATTTTAAAAAAACCCCACTAACAACCCTAAAATGAATGACTCCATAGTTATTTTTACCTTCTTTTTATGAATTCCCTCAGCTGAAATTAGGATAATGTTTTATTTTTTTCATCACTATTGAATACTATTCAATCATCTTTTCATAGAAATGATGTCATTGTTATACACATGCAGTTTCTGTGGCATTGGAATGAATATGACACCATAAAAATAATTCTTAAAGATTGTCAATGTAGTGTTTTCTATATCATTGTTTACGAGAGTTATGGTTTCTATTGTTTTTAGTGCATAAAAAATGCAATTTTTAAGTATTTTTAAAAATCAAACATTTGTAAACCATAATCTCCTGCATATTGTTGGTATTGTAAGTGCTACTTAGGTAACAGAAATGTTGTAAGTATTTGATAAGATGCTTCTAAACATTATACATAAGAACAGTAAGCATCTAAGATAAACAGAAGTGTAAAATACATTTAATCCTAGGCCTTGACTTTTTTTTTTTTTTACATTCTGGATAATATTATCTACTCCCATGACATTTCAAGTGGATTTACTTGTATAAATGTGCACATGATTCAAAGCACCAAATATCTGTTTGGTCTTTTCAATAATTCTTCTTGGGTAGCTATCCCTTCTGCTAATAACTTTATCTTTCATCAAGACTAAAAATAAACTTTTGAGATATCTCCCTTAAGTTTTTCTCTACTTAGACTGTTTCTCTTTCATGCTGTTGCCAGATTATCTTTCTAAAGGCAAAATCTTGGTCATATGACATTCCTGCTGAAATATCTCCAACATCTTATGTTGTATAGAGGAGAAATTATAAACTCTAGCATGAACTTAGAGGCCATCAACAATCTGTCCTTAGCCTAATTTTACTAGTTTCGTAGTTTGCCCAGTGATCCTCCTCTAACCACCATATTATTAAGCCACATTTAACTGCATGCTGTTTCCACACCTGCCTTTATGAATCCATCTTCACACGCACTGTTTGCCCTGAGTATCCTTATTTTGCTGCTCAAATGTCCCTTGATTTCTCTAGGATTCTGCATCCTTATAACACTGTGCCTAGATCACTATAACATTAATACATTACATTATAGTTAATTGTTGAAATCTTTCTCACTAGACTAGGGACCCTTTAAAAGCATGAACTAGCCAATATTTTTGTAAATCCCTTATCCTGTGCCCATTGTGGGGCCTTGACATGTGGTAGGTGACATGCCTTTATATATTGCATTGGGTACAGATGCAGGATTTGAACATTTTTTCCCTCTGAAAGAACTTGTTTGAACTGTAAAAGTGTCTAAGGAATATAGTACCTTTTTTCCCCATCACATTCTTCCAAAGTAGGACCTGTTAAGGATAGTCTGGTAATTTAGTTGTGGGTAGGGGGAGGTAACCTTAAAGTATGAAATATAAAATCTTGTTATAATTTACTTGACAGTAAATATTTAAAACTAAGTTAAATAGCCCAAGAGAGTTATCTGTACTAACACAAGTTAGGAAAGAATGAAAAGATGGTTGTTAGAAACAAATGCTTCGTGCTGCAAAGAAGAATCAGCACTCTGGCAAAAAGCTTTCTCAGCAAGGCAATTTACTTCTGCAGAAGGGTGCCACTCATACCTGGTGTGGTCGCAAGAGCACACCGAGCAGGGTATGGCAGGGGTTTTTATCCCTAACAAAGTTCCTAGCACTTCTGTGTCCTTTCCCCATTGGCTGGGGTTGGACCTCACAATCTAAGCTAACTTGATTGGCTAAGGTTTAAAATTGAATACAGTTAATTTCCATGTATTAACTTTCTAGACAACCTTGAACAGGTCCTTGTACAATTAAAAGATTGGGTCAGATCATCTGGCAGATTTCTTATTGGGTAGTTACAAATGACTAGATAAATAGTAGTTCCATAAAATTTAATTTATAAGATAGGACATTTAATGAATTTACTGAGGCTGATATTGGGCTATAACAAATGGTTTTGACTCAGTGAAAGTTGAGTTAATGAAGGAAAAAGTCACCTTTCAGGAGCATTTGCTCCCAGGGGTGGCAAATTAAATAGCATTAGTGTGATTATGATCTTTACCTCTTCCCCCAAACTCCCTTACATAACCAAAGGTTTCCTCTTAAATCTTCTTTATTTCTCTCTAAATGTAGAGGTCATTTAGTTCTTTAAGGGAGAAAAGACAGAAATTTGAAAACGTTCAAATGCCAACATTTTTTTCACATTTAAAATCAGTAAAATAATTATTCTTAGGGCAAGACAAATGGGTAAAAATGACTCATATATATTTGCAGGACTACGGGAGTCATAATAAAGCAAAACATTTTTTCTGTATGTCCAGTGTTAGATTTGTAAAATCAAAGTCATACAAAGACAGATGTTTAAGCACATTAATCTTCTATTATAATGTTTAGCCCTCTCTTAGCTTAGCTTTAATTGTAAAATCGCAGGCCTTGAAGAGAGAATAATTAACTCTATTACTGCAGCAACCACTTAAAGATCTAAATATTTTGGAGTGTTCTATTTGAAAATTAGAGGGAGAACTAGTCACTACAAAACCATCTACAGATCTTTGTGTTCTTTTTATTCTTTCTCCTCAACATGTAGTTTGTTGCATTTGTAAGGGAGAGAAATAAAAATATGTTTTTGGGCATAAATTTTAAGATTTTTAAAGCCTGTTCTTTTCATTCTGTCTTCTTCAGAGTGGTCTGCTGACTGATGAGGCAAAACATTTGTACCCTTGTAGTTTTCTTAAACCACAAATCCAAATTCCGAACCTAGAATGTAACTCCAGGATATGAAAAATGGCAAAGAATAATATTACAGTGTAAAATTTGAAGAACAACTAAGAGAGGAATTGTCATACTTCACTAAATTCTCACATCTAGTAGTCCTGGGTCAGTGCCCTTATTGCCAACCTTTACCTGACATTTAAGGCATATATTGTGCATCTTTGTAAGTAAATCTGTGTGGATACAATATAGCTTTTTGAATAGATGTTGATTTTGGTTTCTGAATAAAAGTTTCTCTTCTGATGAACCTCACAGTGGCAAAATGAAGATATGAGAAGGAGAAAACCATTTTTTGAGTAAAAATGGTAAAAAAAAATTTTTTTTTGATCTCATGGCAGCAAACTTCCAAAGGCCTTTGATGTTTGCCATTTTGTTGTGATAGTTGACTAATCTATAATGTTTGGGACTATTGAGTTTTTGTGATTTGACATTTGTTGTATTGGAATCTGATCTGTAAATTAGTAGCATGGCTTGATGTAGAGCTTTGACTAAAGAGAATGAGAGAATGAAGACTAGGAAATAAATTTTTACTATCTCTTCTCAAATGTTTGTCTAAAATTAGTCGAGAACTTCATTTCATTAAAAAAGTTAAAGTTTTTTTATTTATATGTGACCTCCAAAAATGATCGAATATTTTTAGAATACAAATTCTGTGCCAGTTAGCACACCAGCTTTTTACATGATTATCGCATTTAATCCTTAAAACAACCTTATGGAATACACGTTATCTTCATTTACAGATAAGGAACATTGGGTTCAGAGAGAGAAGTATTTTGTTCAAGACCATTTTTTCAGCTGGTAAATATATGACAGAGGTAGGACTCAAAATTCAGGTTTTGTCTGATTCCAAAGCCTGTGTGCTTAGTCACTATTATAAAAACAAACTCATAGTTCTTGAGTGAGGGAATTATTTAAGGCTTAAGTTACATTTACCTTTTAGTTTAAAAGACAGTATATGTAGTGACTGTGTATCATGATGATCAGTGGTACTGATTATTGAAATCATTCCATAGAGGTAGGCATGTGCAGGTTGTTGAATTGTACTATTATAGATCATTTGTGCCTGGCACTGTTAACATTTTGAACTGGGTAATTAATTTGTTGTGGAGGACTGTCCTGTGTACCATAGGATGTTTAGCAGCATCTCTGGCTACACTCACTAGATGCCTATACCACTCCCTTGTGACAATGAAAAATTGTCACAACTTTCAGAAAAATCATCATCCTTCTGTCTCCGACAGAAGGATGAACTCATGTTTAACTTCATATAGGTACAGATGGGATATTTGTCAATATGTATATAGTACATAGATTAATAGACACACATATTTCCTTGTTCTGTCAGCTGACAAGGTCTAGAAGCAGTGACTGCTCAGTAACAGTGAGCAGACCTTACATTCAAATCTTGGTTTCTAATATTCTCCAACACAAGGAACCAGGACTCCTTTTAGAAATGGCAGATTCTAGGACTGGGTTGGAAAAAACTACAAGGTGAGCCTGGAGCATTTTGTAGTGCCAGAAACTAAGGAAGTTCTCACACACACACACACACACACAAAAACACAAAAATCCCCCACAATTATAAGGGTATGCCAAAGGGACACAGAAACTAACAGGAGAGCTCTCAACTGCCAAATCTGGAATAATTTATGCAAAAAAATAAATAGAATAGTATTGGATTATAACCCAAAGTATAAAACAAACATCCATGAGCCCATATTGATATAAATAAATGATCTCATAAATTAATAAATTGGAGTGAAGTAGACAAATCTCCTGTGAGGAATTCCAAATAATTTATGTAACTACCTGCCCCCAAGGTGTGGGACATAACTCCCCACTCCTTAGGTATGAGCTACCCATAGTGACTTCCTTCCAAAGAGCACAATCAGTATAGGAGAGGGAAAAATAATGCTCCAGTGGAGAAATCTGATGAATACTACCTTAGCCAGGTATTCAAAGTTAACTTCAGCAGTGATAAATCATATTGATAGTGTATGTATCCTTAACATGAAGTAATAAGAATGGCATTTTACCTTACTTGTCTTCCTCTCAAAAACACATAACCCCAGTCTCATCATGAGAAAAACATGAGACAAACTACAGTTGAAGGATATTCTACAGAATACCTGTTTACTACTCCTCAGAATATTCAAGGTCATCAAAAACAAGGAAAGCCTAAGAAACTGTCATAGATAAGGGAAGCCTAAGGAAATATGACAAGTAAATGTAATGTGGTATTCTGGATGTGATCCTGGAAAAGGGGAAAAAAAACTTTAGGTTAAAAATCAGAAAATTCGAATAAAATATGAACTTTAGTCAATAATGTATCAATATTGGTTCATTAATTGTGGCAAATATAACATAGTAATATATATTGATAATGGGGGAATTGGTGTAGTATATGGGAACTCTCTATACTATCTTTACTATTTTTCTGTAAATCTAAAACTGTTCTAAAATAAAAGTTTTATTTATTTATTTTTTAAAAAGGCCTCAAAACATTGCCATATGTCTCTAGGGAGCAAAATTTCACCTAGTTGAGAAAATCACCATTATAGTTAATACCATAGAGAAAAAAAGTATATTTCATTTTTGTTTCTGTTGAGTCCCTAGTGGAGAAATAACATTAATGGAAATGCCTAGGATACCTAGTAGGCACAATGGTGCAAAGTACGTATTTACTTACCTTTTCTAATCTCTCTCCCCTTCTCCCTTAAAATTTTAGTATCCTTGAGGGTTTTATATTTTTGCTTTTCTTCTCATTCTGGTAGCTGTCTTGGATTACCTCATTTGTGCCTGTAGCTTCACATATCATCCATATGTTGATACTACCAATTCAAAATCTTTAGGCTGATCTTAGCTTCTAAGTCCAGCTTCAGAGTAAGCATCTATCTGTACTTTTATGTCCCATAACATGTCAAATTCACTAGATTTGAGTCACAAAACCTGATATCTCCTGCATTCTCTGTCTTGTTCCACCAGCTGAATATGTGGGAATCATCCTAGATTCCCTCTACCTTAAGGCCTGAATTATTGTACCCTCCTTCTCTCACTATATCTTCCACATCTATGGGTTTAAAACAGAAATTTGATCCTCCTAATACCTTTTCTCTTAATCTTATAATGGTTCCTCATTGCATGTAAGAAACTTTTTTCTCCACTGTCATGTACTTCAGTATCTCTAAAATTGACCCCTTCCTGTTTTGAGCCCCTGAATCTATTTTACTGGTTTCTGTGGTAATACAAATAACACACCACTGACATTGCTGACCTGTCTCCCCTTCTACTCCACCTAAGCTCCTAGAGTGCAAAGAGTCTATCTTTCTGTTCCCATGGTGGTTCATTTATGATGACTGAATGAGTGAATGTGGTTTCAGATTTATGGTTATAGATTTTATTCAGTGTGTTCAACTTGACTGGTTTCCTGTGTTTTGATATTTCTCTGAGTATGGCTTTTTAAATTCAATAGTAGTAATGAGATGTTTTTTATTTATTTATATATATATATTTATTTATTTATATATATATATAAAATAAATATTATTTATTTATTTTATTTATTTATTATATTTTTAAATTTATATTGGCAGTGGCCATTGAATATTATGATTTGCCTCATACTTAGTTCCTTATATACATTTTAGGAGTTGGGAAAAGCAAGGTAGTTAAAATCATGTCAGATAGGAACCTTACTGTTTTTTTGTGTCTACATACAGTACAATAAAAGCATAATTTTTAGTATCTTTAATGTAGATGTTTGATTAGATATTGAAACCTTTCAACTATAATTAGATTAACAGATCTCCTGCTCCATCCTCATTCCCATTTATTAGTTGCTTCCTTTCAGACTGTGATTTAAAGTTTGAGTGATGCGCCTATTCTTTCTATAGCTAACAGAATTGTTCCAAAGTGCAGTGCAGCTGCTACTGAAACTCCTTAGGTCAATACATTTTTCTGTAATAGAAAAAAATATATATTGTGTTTTGTCTCCATAGGGATCTTAAATCTAATCCATTTAATTTAAAATAATTATATTTATCTAGAATGTTACTTAATATTTTGTATAAAATATGCTTATTCTAAGAAAGTGTTTAAGAGTTCTTGTCAGTGCTTATTTTAAAATGAAGACAGGTAATGCAAGAAGCAGCTGAACTATTTTTGAATATATATTGTCTCCAAGTTATATTTCTTCAGAGGAATGAATAACAAGTTTGTTTCCCCCGTTACTACGAACTACACATTATTTTAGGAGGGAAATAAAAGGGGGCACTGATGCTTTCTGACATCACCCTAATTCTCTCTATGAAAACAGAAACCAAAGCCTCAAGAATTTGGGTTATTAAAATGTAATACTTGAGCTCCAGAAACCTGTTCTTAGAAGTATGCCAATTGGGATTTATGTGAACTTGGGGGTGGAGGAAGAGGGGTGGAAATGAGATTTCTTAAGAATAATTCCATTACTTTTGAGGCTGAGACCTAGTTCATAGCTTTAAAGTATGATTGGGTTTCTCATAATTAATTATCTTTTTGCTTTCTTGCCCCATGAGGGAAGTCTATAGTAACTACTGGATAGAAGTAATTATTGTAAAACATAGTTCAAAGTCAAAATCTTAATGACTCCTATTAAATTTCTTTTTGATATGACTTTTTATGGAAATCTGTTAAATGTTTGATAATTTTCATTATCCCAAAATAATGAGACTATTATCTGATATGGCATACTGTGTCAGAGGTCTCCAAGACCACTTCCAGGTGTGGTGATTTGTTAGGATAACTCAGAGGTCTCAGTGCATAGTCCTACTAATAGCTTTGATTTATAGCAACAAAAGGAAAAGGCACATGGTGCAAAGACCAAGGAATCCAGGCTCAAGCTCCCAGTGGAGTCACACAGGATGCCCTTAACTCCTCCAGTATTGAGTTGTGACAACACGTATGAAATGTCATATGCCAGGGAAGCTCATTAGTGACTCAGTGGCCAGGATTTTTATGGAGGCTTGTCACATGGGCAGCCTTAGCCTAGCACATACCAGATTTCCAGACTCCCAGAGGAAAAGTAAACCACATTGTTTGCACAATTTAGGCAAAATGAGATATTCTTATCAGGGAATAGTAGGAACTCTCCCAAAATCCAGAATCCCAGGGGCTAGCCAAGGGCTAATCTTGCAAGGAAGCTTTTCTAAGGATAGTGTCTCAGCCCTGTTTTATTGTCTTTTCACTGCATGTAGGTAAAGTTTGTCTATCATAATTACTGCAGCTTTGGAAGGTGGTCATACATCCATGCCTGTTTGTGATGGCTAATATCCATAGTTTGAAATAAATATAAACATGGTCAGTTCAGACTTCAACACATCAAGCATGTTAACTTTTGGAACAAATGCTATTTTTTAAAATAGAAATAAAAAACTGCATGTTACAAAATGATCACAATAGGAATGAATATATTAAAACTTTTTTTTTTTAGTTCTTCATGTGTAAGTTCCATAAATGTGTTTAAATTCAGCAAACATTTGAGTGCCACTGTATGCTTATTTCTGTTTTAGATACTAGGGACATAGAAATGAATCAGGCATGATTCCTGCCATGAAGAAGCCCATATTCTAAGAAAGATGACAGGAATGTAAATAAATATATGTTTATAGATTAGTATAAGGAACATTATTTTGTCAAATTGTATTTTTTAAGCAATTTTAAAATAAGCTTACTTATACTACTATTTATGTGTCGGTGTATATTCCGCGGACACTGCTATGTAATCTTAGGGCTTTTTTAAAAAAACATTTTTTAGTGTCCTGTTTTCTTTCCTTCTTCTTCTTCTTTTTCTTAAGAGATGGAGTCTCACTCTGTCAGCTAGGCTGGAGTACAATGGTGCAATCAGCTCACCACAACCTCGGTCTCCTTGGTTCAAGTGATTCTCCTGACTCAGCCTCCCAAGTAGCTGGTATTACAGGCGTAAGCCACCACACCTGGCTAATTTTTGTATTTTTAGTAGAGATGGGGTTTCACCATGTTGGCCAGCTGGTCTCGAACTCCTGACCTCAGGTGATCCACCCACCACAGCCTCCCAAAGTGCTGGGATTACAGGCGTGAGCCATCGCACCTGGCATAGTGTCCTGTTTTCTTCAACTCTCTTGATTTTTGTCCTAGAGAAAGTGAGAGAGGGCATGCTTAATTATAAAGTGGTTTATCACAGTAAGCCATGTGCTGGAACCTATTTAGGCTCTCCCTATATCAGCCATCACGAACATTTTAGTAACTGCCTTTGAGAAAAATTTTGCAATAGTGCTATCCTTTTTTTTTTTTTTTGAGACAGAGTCTCGCTCTATCACCCAGGCTGGAGTGCAGTGGCTCAATCTCGGCTCACTGCAACCTCTGCCTCCCAGGTTCAAGCAATTCTCCTGCTTCAGCCTCTGAGTAGCTGGGATTACAGGTGCCCACCACCATACTCAGCTAATTTTTATATTTTTAGTAGAGACGGGGTTTCACCATGTTGGCCAGGCTGGTCTTGAACTTGTGACCTCAAGTGATCCACCTGGCTAGGCCTCCCAAAGAGCTGGGATTACAGGTGTGAGCCACCACGCCTGGCCAGTTAGTGGTTTTTTTTGTTTGTTTTTTTTTTTAAGATTGGGGCCTTGCTCTGTCGCCCAGGCTGGAGTGCAGTGGCGTGATCTCGGCTCACTGCAAGCTCTGCCTTCCGGGTTCATGCCATTCTCCTGCCTCAGCCTCCTGAGTAGCTGGGACTACAGGTGCCCGCCACCACGGCCAGCTAATTTTTTTTTATTTTTAGTAGAGACGGGGTTTCACCGTGTTAGCCAGGATGGTCTTGATCTCCTGACCTTGTGATCTGCCTGCCTCGGCCTCCCAAAGTGCTGAGATTATAGGTGTGAGCCACTGCACCCGGCCACAATTAGTGCTATTCTTAATGTCCAGTACTTGTAGTAGTCATATTTTGAATTTTATATAAAGCTTTATACAAAAAGAAATCAATTATCATCATTTCCTGTTTCCCCCATGCAATCTGCCTTTTTATTCCTGCCTCTTCTGAAATAACTGAATTATTAGTCAGTTTTGCTTTCTTTCATTTCTCTTTTTGATATGACTTCCTTAATATAATGAGCTTGGAATTTGCTTTAGGTGGTTGTTCAGTTTATCTTCTAACCATGTATCAGAGTCTATCTTGCCCACAGCTCCACAAAATAACTCAAGAACCAGAGCTCTGGGTGTGGAGCTTTACTAACTCTTCTCCCCCTTTGCTTTAAATTTTTACACTAAGACATGTATTTTTTGGTCTGTCGTATATTTATTTATTTCTTTTTTGAGACAGGGTCTCGCTCTGTCACCCAGGCAAGTGCAGTGGCACGATCTCTATTCACTGCAACCTCTGACTCCCAGTTTCAAGTGAGTCTTATGCCAAGTAGCTGGGATTACAGGCCTGCACCACATGCCCAGCTAATTTTTGTATTTTTAGTAGAGATGGGGTTTCACCATGTTGGCCAGGCTGGCCTTGAACTCCTGGCCTTAAGTGACCTGCCTGCCTCAATCTCCCAAAGTGCTATGATTACAGGCATGAGCCATTGCACCTGGCCTGTCATATACTTTTTTATAATTATTCATGTGCTTATCTTTGCCTTCTGTCCTCTCAGACGCTATGCTTTTTTTACCACAATTTATACAGCCAGCTGTGTGACTTTGGGTAAGTTACTTAACCTCTTAATACCTCTGGCTACTCACCTATAAAACAGAGATAATAATACTTACCTCACAGGGACCTTGTAAGGATTGCGTTAATATATGTAAATATCTTAGAATGATGTCTCCAGCCCACTTGATAAATGTTATGTTATCTTCCCCAACTTTTTTTAAAAACTCAAACCTTCAAAAATGGTAAGAGTGAATAAGTATCCACATACCCTTTGCTTGAACTAATTTTTTACTTAATGCCAAATTTTCCTTCTTTCTATAAGTGTGTGTAATTTTTTAAATGAAACTACTTTAAGGTAAACTGCATATATTATGATACTTCAGCACATATCTACTAAGAGTAAGGACATTTTCCTATACAAGCACACTCAGGAAATGTAAGAAAGAGACAAAAGTATTTAAGTCTGATATGGCTTGGCAGTCTGATATGGTTTGGCTGTGTCCCCAGCAAAATCTCATCTTGAAATGTAACTACTACAACTCCCATGTGTTGTGGGAGGAAATTGAATCATGGGAGTGGTTCTTTCCCATGTTCTTCTCATGATAGTGAATAAGTCTCACGAGATCTGATGGTTTTATAAAGGGAAGTTTCCCTGCACAAGCTCTCTTTTCTTTTCTGCCACCATGTGAGACGTGGCTTTCACCTTCCGCCGTTGACTGTGAGGCCTCCCCAGCCATGTAGAACTGTAAGTCCATTAAATCTCTTTCTTTTGTAAATTGCCCAGTCTCTGGTATGTCTTTATCAGGAGCGTCAAAATGGACTAATACAGTAAATTGATACTGGTAGATTAGGGCACTGCTGAAAAGATAACCAAAAATGTGGAAGCAACGTTGTAACTTGGTAGAGGCTGGAACAGTTTGGAGAGCTCAGAAGAAGACAGGAAAATCTGGGAAAGTTTGGAACTCCCTAGAGGCTTGTTGAATGGCTTTGACCAAAATGCTGGTAATGATATGGACACTGAAATATAGGCTGAGGTGGTCTCAGATGGAGGTGAGGAACTTGTTGGGAACTGGAGCAAAGGTGACTCTTGTTATGTTTTAGCAAAGAAACTGGCAGCATTTTGCCCCTGCCCTAGAGATTTGTGGTACTTTGAACTTAAGAGAGATGATTTAGGGTATCTGGTGGAAGAAATCTCTAAGTAGTAAAGCATTCAAGGGGTGACTTGGGTGCTATTAAAGGCAATCAGTTTTAAAAGGGAAACAGAACATAAAAGTTTGGAAAATTTGCAGCCTGACAGTGTGATAGAAAAGAAAATCCCATTTTCTGAGGAGAGATTCAAGCCAGCAGCAGAAATTTGCATAAGTAACAAGGAGCCAAATGTTAATCCCCAAGTCAGTGGGGAAAATGTCTCCAGGGCATGTCAGAGACCATTGCGGCAGCCCCTTCCATCACAGGCCTGGAGACCTAGGAGGAAAAAATTGTTTAGTGGGCTGGGCCCGGGATCCCTCTGCTATGTGCAGTCTAGGGACTTGGTGCCCTGTGTCCCAGCCACTCCAGCTGTGACTAAAAGGGGCCAAGGTATAGCTCGGGCCATGGCTTCAGAGGGTGCAGGCCCTAAGCTCTGGCAGTTTCCATGTGGTGTTGAGCCTGCAGGTGCACAGAAGTCAAGAATTGAGATTTGGAAACCTCTGCCTAGATTTCAGAGGATTTGTGGAAATGCTTGGATGTCCAGACAGAAGTTTGCTGCAGGGATGGGGCACTCATGGAGAACCTTTGCTACGGCAGTGCCAAAGCAAAATGTGGGGTGGGCACCCCCACACAGAGTCCCCACTGGGGTGCTGCCTTGTGAAGATATGAGAAGAGGGCCACCATCCTCCAGACCCCAGAATGGTAGATCCACAGACAGCTTGCACCAGAAAAGCCGCACTCAACACCAGCCCATGAAAACAGCCAGGAAGGAGACTGTACCCTGCAAAGCCACAGGGACAGAGCTGCCCAAGACCATGGGAACCCACCTCTGGCATCAGCATGACTTGGATGTGAGACATGGAGTTTAAGGGGATAATTTTGGAGCTTTAAGATTTGACTGCCCTACTAGATTTCGGACTTGCATGGGGCCTTTAGCCCCTTTGTTTAGCCAATTTCTCCCATTTGGAATGGGTGTATTTATCCAATGCCTGTATCCCCATTGTGTCTAGGAAGTTACTAACTTGCTTTTGACTTGGAGACATTTGACTGAACTTTTGAGTTAATGCTGAAATGAGTTAAGACTTTGGGGGACTGTTGGAAGACATGATTGGTTTTGAGATGTGAAGAGATGAGATTTGGGAGGGACCAGGGGCAGAATGATATGGTTTGGCTGTGTTCCTACCCAAATCTCATCTTGAATTGTAACTGCCACAATTCCCACGTGTTGTGGGAGAGACCCCGTGGGAGGAAATTGAATCATTGGGGTGGGTCTTTCCCATGCTATTTTCATGATAGTGAGTAAGTCTCATGAGATCCGATGGTTTTATGAAGGGGAGTTTTCTTGCTCAAGCTCTCTTCTCTTGTCTGCCACTGTGTGAGACATGCCTTTTACCTTCCACCATGATTGTGAGGCCTCCCCAGCGTCGTGGAACTGTGAGTCCATTAAACCTCTTTCTTTTGTTAAATTGTCCAGTCTCAGGTATGTCTTTATCAGCAACGTGAAAACGGACTAATACACAGGCTATGTTCACAATTTCCCAGTTGTTCCTAAAATTTCCTTTATAGCTTTTTCCTTTTTTTTTTTCTTTATCTCTCTGTTTAAAAACGTCTAGGAACTAAACAAGAATCACATTTGCTTTAGTTGTCCTGACTCTTCAGTCTGTTAATTTAGACCAGTCTTCCTTCCTTTTTTCCTGTCTTCTTGTGACTTTGACATTTTAGAAGACTATAGGGCATAGCTTGCTTTGTAACATGTTCTTTTGAAAACTGCACATACTGATTGAAATATAACAGACTTTGTTAAATTATATTTCCTCTCTGTGGTCTTCATCGAACTAAATAACTAAATGATAGTAAAAGTAGCCTTCATTTAATAGTTAAATTATTTAACTATTATATGAAATAATTTATTAAATGAAGGCTACATTTTATTATTTAATTATTTAATAACTAATGTGGTTTAATTAATTAAACTTTAAAGTTTTGAGAAGATAAATAAATAATGGAGATAATTTGGGTTATGTGAAAGATCATTAAAAATAAAATACATATTGGCCAGGTGTGTAATCCCAGAACTTCGGGAGGCTGAGGCAGGCAGATCACGAGGTCAGGAGATTGAGACCATCCTGGCCAACATGGTGAAACCCCGTCTCTACTAAAAGTACAAAAATTAGCTGGGTGTGGTGGCACATGCCTGTAATCCAAGTTACTCAAGAGGTTGAGGCAAGAGAATCGCTTGAACTTGGGAGGTGGAGATTGCAGTGAGCCAAGTTTGCGCCACTGCACTCTAGCCTGGTGACAGAGTGAGACTCCATCTCAAAAAAACAAAACAAAACAAAACAAACATATTTTGAGTAGAATATTCCAAAAGATTAGGTTTATAAAGAAAAAAAATTAGACCAAAAAAGTTGTTTTATTTGAAAAAGGCTTTAAAATTTAAAAGTATTTCAGTCTCATTTTATTAATTCTTTAATATTTATTGAGCTCTTGCTAAGTTGTTTCTGTTCTCCTAATGTTTGAAATCCAGGGAGTGAGGCAAGCTGTTAGGAAGGTGTAGTACAGTGTGATAAGGCATGTGGGTATATGTGATGAGGAGCTTACAGGGTCCTAGGGGAGCAAATAAGAAGGGCAGCTAACTTAGAACTGGAAGATTAGAGAGACCTCTCCAAAGATATAGTATCTGTGTATAGACATATTAATGTAGGTATAAAGGTATTATGAGACAATCAGACAATCAGACAAGGGGTTTCCAGAGAAAAGGAACATCACATCCCAAGCTCTACATATGAGAGAGAGAGAACCTAATATTTGAGGAATGTCAGAATGACGGTGGGTATGCAGTATGGAGAAGGAACTACAGAGTGGCAGGAGAAGAGGCTGAAAGGGAATGCTGAAGGTCTTATAAACCACATTAAAGGATTTGAGTGCTATTCTTAGCTCAATTGGAAGGTTACGTACAAAAGTAGAAGTATGATATAAGCAGATTTGCACTTTAGGAAAATTGGAAAACAAAGCTGGTGGCAGGGAGTCCAGTTAGGAAGCTTTTGGCTCAACCAGGCTAAAGATGTTGGTGACCTGGATTAAGGTAGCAGTCATTGAAATGGAGAGAACTGAATGAGTTTGAGAAATATTTGGGAGATGGTATCAACAGTATTTGGTGATTGAACAGGAGGTATAATGTCTTCACTAAGAAAAAGATTGTAGAGCCCAGACATCTGGGTTCAAGTCCTAAGTCTGTCACTTAGTAGCTTTGGAAATTTGGGGTGGTTACTAAACCTCCCTATGCCTCATTCTCCCCATCTGTAAAATGGGAAGAAAAACAATACTCATTTTATAGGATTGTTGTGAGAACTAAATGAATTAATATATGTACAGAGTTTAGAACAGGTGCCAGGTACATAGTAAGTATCATATAAGTGTTAGTTCTATAATAGTTATTGTTGCAATTGTTAATAATATTATTACTGATTTGATATGTCAGTGAGGGGAAGAAAAAGAGCCAAGGCTAACTCCTAGATTTTTTAAATGGCAGTTGAGGTGAATTATGGCAGATTTTATGTGTGTGTGTGTGGGGGCGGGGGTGGGGTGGGGGGGAGGTATGATGAATTCACATTTGGATTTGCTGAGTTTGAGAGGCTTTTCCAGTTGGCATCATTCAATAGGCACATGAATTTGGAAGTAGGGAGAAAGAGTTGAGGATATCAGTTTGAAAATTACTAGAATATAGGTGATAATTAAGCTGTGGAAATAGAATGAATTCACCCAAATGAAGAACTAGTTAAATAGGGAGAAAGGCGTATAAAAGATTGTGTTATCTTTAAGAGTTTATTATTTAGGCCAGAAGCCAAAGTATAAAACTTGGTGCCAAATGGAAAGTTAGGAAACTTTCAGCATTCAATACAACTTCATTTAAATTAGGTTGGTCTTCAGAGGATATTGAGCTGAGTAAAATGGGCAGCTAGATGAAAGAAAATCATTCGCCTATTGAGGAAACTGCAGAGAAGTCACTTTGCTAACACAGGGAAGATGTTGCTGATTATTTTCTGTTTTGGATCTGACTTAAGGAAAAAAGATAAAAGATTGATTCCTAATTGGCAGAATAGCAAAGAATGAGTTCTTAAGTCTTTCTATAAATTATTTGTCTTAAGTACCTATTGCTAGAATTAGTTAATATTGTATTTACTAAGGAATTCTATATTTTTTCAACTATTATGAAAATTTTCAAGCATACAGAAAATTAGAAAGAACAGGACAATGAATACCCATATAACCACCACCTAGATTCCGTACCCACCTATCTATAAGTATATGTGTGTATGTGTACATGTCTGTGTTTAGTGAAACCATTTCAAAGTAAATTGCAAATTTTATGACACTTTAATCCTAAAATATTTAGCATGTATTCCATATTATACCTCACAACACCACTATCACATCTAAGAAAATTGACAGTAATATCTTAATATTAGCTACTATCCAGTTTATAGTCAAATTTTCCCAGTTATCACAAAAATATTTTTTATGGCTTTTTTTTTCCCCTTCCTAAACAGGATCCAACTGAAGTTCACGTATTGCCTTTAGGTGTTATACCTCTTTAGTCTCTTTTGTTTGAAAATCTTCACCTCCCCCAACCTTTTTTTTTTTTTGAAAGGAGGACAGACTTTTTAAGAGAGGAGCAGAATGTTCTAAATTCTAAATTTGTCTGATTGCTTCTTCATGGTATCATTTGTCTTTTTCCTCTATCCTTTGTAATTCCTATAAACTGGAATGTAAACCAAATTGATTCTATTCAGATGAAACGTTTTGGCAAAAATACTTCATAGATGACACTGTAAACTTCATATTGTATTGCATCAAATGGCTATCAGATTAGCAATAATAAGTTTGATCTTTTCTGTGTAATAAAATACTTTTCTCCTTTGAGATTAGCAGGAAATCGGTGGGAATAATTTCGTACTAAATGGCTTAGCATTTATTGATGATTCTTGCCTGAATCAGTTATTTCATCGGGAGTTGCTAATTCTGTCGTTCCTTGTACATTGTTAGCTGGCATTCTTAGGTAAATAAGAATTTTGCACCTGGAAATGAACAACATAATTACTTATTTGTTTTATCCTACAGTACACAAAATAGGTTTAAAATGACAAAACCCAATGTTAATACTATAAGCATAATGTGAGGTTCAATATTTTTAATAGTTTTTATTGTCCTTAGAACATATGCCAATAAGAATGTAAGTCAGAATACTATGTTCAAAAGTGACTTGAAATATTTTTTGTTCTCATGTGGTTATGTTACTAATTTGACAAGCAATTAAGTTCATTTGTTTCTACTTGGTTTCAAAGTTTGCTTGTTTAGATCTTATATTTATTTTTATTCTCGTGAATTTATAAAACTTTTGTGGGTTCAGAAGTCACACTATATTATAAAGTATAGTTGGAGAAGTTTGGCTTCTATTTTATGTATCTACCCTCTACCTCTGTCCTTTTACCACCCTGTCATAGGTAAACATTTCTATTCATTTCTAGTTTAGCCTCCTAGTGTGTTTCTATGTGTTGTGATATAACTGTGTAACTGTCCTTGTTAATTAGCTTTGCTATAATGAAAATTCCATAAACTGAGTGGTTCAAACAACAAACATTTATTTCTCACAGTTCTGGAGGCTGGGAAGTACTAGGTTGAAGGTGCCAGTAGATTTGATGCCTGATGAGGGCTCAATTCCTAGTTCAAAGATGGCCATCTTTTTGCTGTGTCCTTATGAGGCAGAAGGTTAAGGAGCTCTCTGGGTTCTCTTTTATTGGACACTGTTCCCATTGATGCAGGCTCTGTCCTCGTGATCTAATCACCTATGAAAGGCCCCACCTCCTCATACTATTACACTGGGGATTAGGTTTCAGCATATGAATTTTGGGGGAACATAAATATTTAGTCTGTGGCAGTACTACAACTCTAACTATCCTTATTTTTTCTTCTATACTGGATGTATCATCTTGTACTCCATAGTGGCATGCCTAGTATATTTGATGCCTAAAGCAGATAACTTTTTAATATATACCTCTCCTATATGATAAAATTATTTTCAAAAATAACCATGAAATAAAACAAAATATAATAATGGGTAGAAATGAGATATAAAAATTATATTTTATTTTATTGAATGTTGAATATATAATCATGCCAATAAAAATAAATTAAAAATAAAATAAATATTACAGTACAGAAAATGTTTATTAAAATATTTTCACCAGAAAATTCATCTTAAGTTTTTCTACTTGGTTTTTTAAAAAACTTCTAAAAGTTTTTCTTTTTCTGGAAAATGCAGAGAAAATGACTGTGTGATAGTGGACATTGATGCCATTTGACCCGCTAGTTTATAACTGTGCATTCAAATAAAGAGTGCCATTTGGTTTCTTCTAGTAATGTAAAAGCAGCATCTTTTGTTGTTTCCCTTAGCATTCTTCACATTTTTGTTCTTTTCTCAATATAAACGTCCATTTCCTCACATTTTATTTTTGTGTAATGACCATAGCCACAGTTTGCATGTACTGTTCTTTAAATAACAGTTTTAAAGCTTTATGTTTTATTGTCCATTGTTTAAAGTTGATTCCGGCTGTCTGCAAACATTTTTGTGCCTGATTAGCTCATCTAAAACTTCCTACCAGAAAGGAAAAAAAAAAAAAAAAAAAGACAACTTACACAAGAACAGAAAACTGAATGTCGTATGTTCTCCTAAGTGGGAGCTAAACAAGAATACATGGACACAAACGGGAACAACAGACACCAGGGCCTATTTGAGGGTAGAGGGTAGGAGGAGGGAGAGGATTAAAAAAAATACCTGTTGGGCACTATGCTTATTACCTGGGTGACCAAATAATTTGTACACCAAGCCCCCATGACACGCACGTATATAACAATATTGCACATGTACCCAGAAACCTAAAATAAAAGTTAAGAAAAAAAAAAAAGGCAACTTAGAAAAGAGAAACAAGGCCAGGTGCAGTGGCCTTATGCCTGTAATCCCAGCACTTTTGGAGGCTGAGGCAGGAGGATTGCTTGAGCCCAGGAGTTCAAGACCAGCCTGGGCAACATAGTGAAACCCTATCTCTAAAAAAATACAAAAATAAGCCCTGGTGGTGTGCACCTGTAGTCCCAGCTACTTGCGAAGCTGAGGTGGGAGGATTGCTTGAGCCTAGGGGGTCGAGGCTGCTGTAAGCTGTGATTGTACCACTGCACTCCAGCTTGGGCAGCAGAGCAAGCCCCTGTCTAAAAAAAAAAAAAGGAAAGAAAAGAGAAAAAGAGAAACAGCATACACTGATCATTATTTATTTGGAATATATTATTTAAATGCAGAAATATATGGTGTCATAGGGGCTAGAGACATAAACTGTACTCAAAGGGAACTTGAATAATTTTGAAACATTACAAAATTAACTTCTGAAATAAATGTAACTGAGTCCATGTGCATCAGAGGCTAAACTGTGAGTTCTCCACTTTCTTTTTTTTTAAGTTAATTTTCATATATAAATCAATGTTTATTGAGAAATAAGTAATAAAAATCTGCTAATTTAAAGCTTATGTACAGGTTATTAAAACTCAACAGTCACTGGAACAATTATTTAGAATTTAGAACACAAATTCTTTTTCAGGGGGTATTTTTATCACTGATACTGTTTAGAATTGCTGGCACATGAGGATAAAAAGCAGAACAATTTTTAGTTAGGTTTAATTTTTAAGTTCTCTATGTAGAATGCACCCTCTTGTTGTGGGCCTCAAGGGTGATCTGCTTCTACCACCCTACCTTTGGTATGCCACTGTATCCACTAGCAAAGTATGAGAATATCTGTTTCTTCCCAACCTCACCAACAGAGTGTTGTTGAATGTTTCATCAGTCTGATGGTGAGAAATCATATTGTTTTAATTAGCATTCATCTTATGAGTGAAGGCTTTTATAAGTTTAAAGTTAATGCATTTCTTTTTCTATAAACTGCCTAGTCATTTATTTTGCCATTTGTTTTAGTGGTAGTTTTTCCCCGACTCTATGTTTGAACATAAGTGGTATTGCGGGCGGTGGGGGGCGGGGGTGAGGGGCTGGGGCGGGAACAGGGTACCTTTCTCGAAACCTTAGTACTCAACATGATACACAACAGAAATCACTATGTCTCCCTTTAAGGTGGCTTATGCATACTGCAGCCACGCTAAGGAACTAAAACAACTTCATATGTATAAGCCTAGGAAACTGTTGAAGTAGAGCTTTTCAAATTGGACTCACAGTTTCATCTGTTTTTATACATTGGAGTTTCTTTTAAGATATAATTCAGTTCTTAAGTCTCTGAATCACTGCTATAAAGTGAGAACAAACATCAGTGGTTCTTTTAAATTTTATAATATACCATAATACAATAAGAGCTACATAATTAGAAATTAGTAATTTAACCAATAAAATCAGTTAAATTGGTTTCTTCACTGAATTGAGTTAGGCAATTTAATTAAAATAATTATCACATAAATATAGCCCTACTGCTTAAAGACTATTCATACTTTGCTAAGAAAGAAAAATTGTATATTCATTTTATAGAGTCAAATATGAATGTTTGTATTGCAGTTATTAAACTTTTATATTATATATAAACAGCTTCCCAGAAACAGAACTGAACATGAAATTTTATCTCCATGTCTGCAAATTCCCTTTCAGTCAGTATTTATATATATATTATCTTTGTCTTTATAGTATTACCTACATGTTTGTATTGGACCTTTTCTACTTTTTTTTTAGGTTGTAAAAATGGTAACAACATTTAAGACAAAAGTATAAAGACAGAGCATAGCCACTCATAATCTTATCACTAACAGCTTTTTAATTGTCAGTTGTCTTATTTTTTAAGGACTCTTCTAAATTGTCACATCTGTTTCTTTAAAAATCCTGATCTCTAAGAATGATTTCCCCTCAGTGGCGCTTTTTGCCTACTGGTCCCTCTTTTAAATACAATAGTATTCTTCAAGAGCAACGAAAGTGTACTTGGTTTTAATTTTGAATTTAAAATTTAACAAAGTATCTCGTGTTTACTGAGGTTAAGGTACTTGTGAATTATTTATTAGAGAGTTTGGAAATGTTAATTTTAAGTGTGTGTATTGTAAATCTGCCTCATCATGTCAAAAACAAGGTAATAGAATCATGTAATATATGAAGATGCATGTTATTGAAGAGCTACAAAAAATTGATGTTAGTGCTTACTTGAACTTACAACAGACTTTTTCCAACTGAATTGAGATTAATTTACATCTCTCTAGAAAGCAGTAACTTTTGACATCCATTCATTTTGACCATGAAAAATAAGGTGGTGTGTGGATTGTACCTCTCCCCTCTATCTATTGGTCTCGTTACCTGTGTGCCTTGTTTTTTCTCATGTGACACCTGTTTATTTTTTCATCACAGTAGCTAAATAATGTAGTATTAATATTTGCCTACAGCAGCTCTAAGTTGTATGGTTTTCTTTTAGCTTTAGTCATAGACCTCCGGATTACTTGTTTCATCTCTCTCTGAAGAGAAGAATAAAAGAAAATGTGTTACATATACACCATGGAATACTATGCAGCCATAAAATGAACAAAATCGTGTCCTTTGCAACAACTTCAGTGCAGCTGGAGGCCATTACATTAAATCAATTGACACAACAACAGATAACCAAATCCACATGTTTTCATTTATAAATGGTAGCTAAACATTGAGTACACATGGATAGAAAGAGGAGAGCAGTAGACCCTGGGGTCTCCTTCAGGGTGGAGGGTGGGAGGAGAGTGAGAGTCAAAAAACTACTTATTGGGTAGTATGCTCCCTGTCTGGGTGACAAGGTCATTTGTATACCATACTCCAGTGTCACTCAATTTACTCATGTAACAAACCTGCACGTGTATCCCCTGAACCTAAAGTAAAAGTTGAAAAATAAAGATAAAAAGATAGATGAAATTTAGCTATGTATCTATTAATTTAAAACCACCATTACCACCACAACTCAGAAAGACCTTGTTGCCAGGCAAACGGAATACAGATAACACATCATGTCTTTCATCACAGAGTTTTCGTCTTAATCTCCCTTGATTTGGACTGTTTAAATATCTTTTCTTTTTTTTTTTTTTTTTTTTTTTTGGAATCAGATTCCCCGTCCCCATAGCTAAAGAATTTAAATTTGTCTTTATGATGCTGTTGTTTTTTCCTTTTTCTTGGGACACGATGAATATTAATATTCTTATTTCAATGTAATTTCTTTTTAATTTTTGAGTTTTCTTCAACTGTGCTTCTTGTTTATTAAACATTTAGTTCATTCTCTTTTCTCCTGCAGGGACAACTATAATTTGAAGTTTGAATCACAGCACTTCCCCTGCACATCTGTGAGCATTCATTCACTTCACGTCTCAGCTAATTTCTTATGTTTAGTATGTTTCTTGACTCTGCCTCCTATTTCACCAATACAACTTTCTGCTGCGTTGATTCTTCTAATACTGCTTCTACTGCCAGTATTAATTGGTTTGTGGCTAAATTTATCCTGTGCTGGTGTTAGTGCCCTCCAACTGTTCTGCTTTTCCCATAGTCCACATTGTTGCCAGAATGATCCATCTAAAACACAAGTCTGGCTATGTCATGAATCCTGGTAAAATATTTAGTGACTTCACCACAGAGTAATGCTCTAATCCTTTAAGGTCGTGAGTTAGATCCTTCTTTCATCTGAGCCTCTCGCCTATCACTCTAGTCATATAATCCCTTGCAGCCTTGCCTTTCCTTCCATGCCATTCAACATGCCCTTTCTCCTGCCTGGAATGCCCACTGTGCTCCCTCCATCCATCGTCTCCATTCATTCTTCCAGTCTATGTTGCCTGGCTTCCCCTACCAGTCACAATTATTTTCTCTTGGGTACATACTCCTGTGTACCTTGTACATGCTTCTTAACTGGCTTTTGTAGTTATTTGTTTAGACTGGTTTATGATACTATAACACTGGGGTGGCCATTATGACACCAAAGACAGGTATTACTTTGTGATTTTTATATCCCCCATGCCTAGCATAGTGCTTGGTATTTTGTTTTATTACCCTTCTGTCCTCTTAGTTTTATTTATTTTAAGGGAGAAAGTAATGATCACCTCTATCATGTGATTTTTTTTTTATGGGAAGTATTTTTATTGGAATCAGACTGTTTAATTGTTTTTCTCCTGTCCATGTTTTCTTGTACATAATTTACTAATCCCTAAGATGTGGTCTTAACAGTAAATTGCCTTAAATCACCATATGATATTCAGTCACTGGGTCAGGGTAAAGGAACCAGTTCTGTAAGTGGCCTGCAAAAGGCCCAGTTAGTATTCATTTCAGTAACCAAATTACAGGCTTAGGTCAACCAGGACTGACTTCTCCAGCTTAATTGTTTGGTCTGAATCCTAGGATGGTGCTCAGCTTTGACAATGTGTTCCTACTTATGCAGCTCTGAAATTTGAAAGCAAACTGTACTTGGCCAGGGTGGTCTTCTTCTCTTGTTTTTATTGTTTGCCTCAAAGATTATATTTGCTCTAATTCTTAAGCACTTAAAAGAACAGGGGAAAAAACAGAAGCTTTATAAATTTCTAAAAAATGGTATACTTTTGTTGTTCGCTTAAAAAAAAAAACCTCTCAATAGAAACTTATGAAGAGGAGGATAAAAATTCTTCATTGTCTTGCCACTGAGAAATAAGCACATTTTAGAATATGTTTTGCATACCCATATAAGAAATGTGTACCAATTTTGTAAATATTGTATACTAAATGCTATTCTGCACCTTCCTCTTTTTTTTTTAACTCAACAATATATTTAAACATTATAAATCAGTAGTTGAAGATATGTTTCATTATTAATGATGTACTCATCAGTTCCCTATAGTTGGACACATTTTTTTTCATTTGTATTTGAATATTACCTTAGTAGATCTTTTTCTAAGAGGATATGCAAGTATATGTTAATAGATATTGCCATAATGCCTTTCAGAAAGGTTGTGCAACTGTATACCCTCATTAATAGTGCATGAAAATACTTATTACCGCACATCTCTTTCAAAGCTAGATTATTGTCAGTTACTCTCTGTGAGGTAAAGTCTTCCAATTTCCAGCCCTAAACTCAGATCAGAATCTTCTCTGAATTCCACATAGTTATATCCAACAACCCACTTGATATTTCTACAAGGTGTCCGTCTCACCAACATATCAAAACAACATGCCCCAAACCAACCTGATTTCCTCCCTCAATTCTGAAACCTGTTCTTCTCCTATTTTTCTTTAAATAGAACTTACATTTACCTGGTTTCTCAAGTGAGAAACCTGGAGTCATTATTATTTTTTGTCTCTCCGTCTCTCCCTGAATCTTCCTGTCAAATGTACCACCAAAGATTATGGCTTCTACTCACAATCCCATGTATAGCCAAATACAAGAAGAGCCTGGTCTTAAGCTGTCCACAATTACTAGAAGACATGTGTTTTTTAAAAAAAAATTTTGATTAGACAGTATGAATCTAACTGTTAGGGATATAATCAGATTTCTACTTCTTATATTTAATTTAATTATACATATATTTAAACTCACAATTTAGAGATACGGGGTTTGCCACTGTGTCATACAAAAATTTTGTTGGTGCTTTGTCAACACTGGAATGAGTCATCTAATACAGTTTTCCAGATCATCTCCTCCTCCCTTCCATCTAAGTTGTTTGAGATAATGTGTTTTTTGAATCTGTGTATAATGCTGTCTCAGTTCCAAGTACAATTAGGGCAGAATTTTTCCCCCTACTTTTTCTGTCGGCATATATTCATGAACCTGTTACCTGAGCATGGACTGAATCGCTTTTTTCAAATGATCACTGAAATATTGCTTGATGGTGACATCTAACACACACAGCAGGGAGGTAATACGTCATGGAATAATTACTAAATCTTCTTACTTTGCTTACTTTTTTCTTTTTTTACCAGTTGTGTCAAATTATCTCTTGAAGCAATTGTTGTTGGTTCAAGCTAACATGCCTGTTCCAGACAGTACTTTGTGATTTTTCAGAACAAAATAATTTGTATGTCAGTCTGTAATCTGAAATATTCTAAGGTTCAAATATAAGATGATTTCCTTTTCTAAGGATAGTTTTTGATATTGAAAAACTCTTCATATATATGGGTATATACAGTGAATCTCAAATCCATCTCCTTTTCTCCTTCACTACCACTGTAAATCAAAATCATCTCTTACCTGGACAGTGGCCCTCACTGTTTAATTGCATGCCCCATAGCTATTCTTGCCCCCCTGTACATTCTCCACACAAAGTTACTTTTTTAATATGCCAGTCTAATTTTCTTCTTTATATAAAGCCCATTAGTGCTATTTCTTGACTACCTTTTCAGTTTACCTTGGTACCACTTGGCTCTTACCATTAGCACATGAAGTCTTCAGCTTGATATAGATAGCAGATAGCCTCTATTTAGCTATTAAAATGCCTGCATTGGTGGTAGTGGGTAAGGAGGGAGCTAGAGCCGAGGGAACATTTTGGTAGCTTTATCTCCGTTTCTCTCTGAATTTTTGTCTTTTGCTCCTAGGCATTGGGAATTTTTGCCTTTCCCTTTTGAGAGTAGGCGTGGTGGCTTCATTTGGCTCCCTCTGCTTCAGGGTGAACTGATGGTGAATTAGAAGGTACTCTGCCGCAGCTCATACACCTTTTATCATGTACTATTCCACTCTCAAGTTACTGTCGTCTGCAGCTTTGAAGTAGGTTTGCCTACTGACATCACACCTCCCAGTTAAGAACCTTGCACAGAAGAAAAATGGCCAGTGAGTTTGGCCAGTGAGTTCCACCTTCAGTCCCGCCGTGCTTTCTGATAGCTCATGTAAACTGGGGATGTCAGTGGAGGCCTTCCGGATATTTTCTATTCAGAGTTTGCAAAACATGCTGTCCTTATGAGCTAGAGAGTTGCTTGTCAGCTTCTGGCATTCCCTCAGTGTGGTCCAAATTGTTTTGTATTTTTTGGAGTTGATAACTTTTTTAAGAGATACTAAATTTTTTCTTTCATTTTTGATTGTTTTTTCTCATTTTCTGTGTTGAAAAGAGGGATTTTTGTAAAAGTGACTTATATTGTCATGTTGCCTAGAAGACTCTTCCAGTTCTTGAACAGACCTTTTACATTTTGAGGGATCATTTTAAAAAATATTTTAAATGTGTTATTGATTAAAGAGATTAGAAATGGAATTTGGAAATACTTAAGTTATTTTGTTTGTTGAATGTATGTTGAGTCTCTCTGGACTCAGATTACTTTTGATGTGTAATAGAATTTTGGGGATCTTTAACCATTTACTGTAGAAAAGTTCTGAGGGTCAGTATATATTTTTAAAAGCTATCAGAGAAAAGAAGACTATTAAATTGTTCCTTTCATATTGGTTAATTATATCAGCCTACTGCCTGAATCCAGAGGTTGAAATTGTTTACAATAATGAAGTCTCTTAAAATACACTATGAATTCTCTAATTATCATCTTTTTTGGGTCAATATTCCCTTTCAGCTATCTCTTTATTAGCTGTTGTAATGAAATATCAGTATCAGATCTTCCACCTCAAGTCTTGGACATTCTGTTGAAGCACATAACTTTGATTCGTAAAGACTACTAAACCCAGTTATTCTGTTTTCAGTGAAAATGACAGTGCACAATAGATGGTTTTGTACCCTCCTGTCAAAAGGATGAAGCGTATAATATGACTCAGTTACTGGTGTGCCAGCCAGGCATTGGTTATCTGGCATTACGACAGGTTTGCTAATGATTCCTGATGTGAGCGTCACAAAGAAAAAATTGTAAATAGCCTCAAGATAACACTTCTAAAATGCTGTTTTTCTTGAAGTACTAAATGTTCATAATCCCATAAAAAGTTTAGAAAAGAAAAGGACCCAATTTTGATTATTTATTTTTTCACTTTTTCTACTCTGTTCTGCTAGGAAGGTCCCATCTTACTTTGCCCTTCCTGATATATGACCTTTTAAGTGGAGGTTGTGGTGATTTTGTTGTGTCTTGTCTAGAATGATTTCCATCTTATTTTTCAAACGTAGGTTTTAGTTCTTTAGTTTATCTGTTGACTGATAGTTTCAGTTAAAAGAGAAATGATTGCAGTTTATCCTCGGAATGGTGAAAATAATATTTATTTTGAAGACAGCTGAACAAAGAAAAGCCTACACAAATAGTCTCAGCTTTCATGTAGAACTTAAAAGTTTTTTGTCGTAGTGTTCCACTATGTTAGGCCTCCTTTTCCATTAATGACCTTTAAAGGACACAATTTTTCAAAATTTGGTTTCTAGTTTGTAAAACTTTTTTTTTCATTATAGTAACATATTTTCACTGCAGAAAATTTGAAAAACAAAAACTATGAAGAAAAATGTTTTTAAAGAAAAAAGTTTATTTAAGGCCAGATGTGGTGGCTCACTCCTGTAATCCCAGCACTTTGGGAGGCCAAGGCGGGTGGATCATTAGGTCAAGAGATCGAGACCATCGTGGCCAACATGGTGAAACCCCATCTCTACTAAAAATACAAAAATTAGCTGGGCATGGTGGCGGGCGTCTGTAGTCCCAGCTGCTCAGGAGGCTGAGGCAGGAGAATTGCTTGGACCCGGGAGGTGGAGGTTGCAGTGAGCCGAGATCGCGCCACTGTACTCCAGCCTGGTGACAGAGAGAGACTCTGTCTCAAAAAAAAAAAAAGCAAAAAGTTTATTTAAAATGCTTTTCAAAATCACAGGGTAATTACATCCTTTGATAATACCTTAAGTATTGTTAAGTATTTAAGTATGAGTTTGTTTTATATGTGTCACTTACATTTTTTATTTGCATATCTTCAGTTATGTTTAATTTGGATTCATACCAAATATTTTATTTTGTAACTTGCTTTTTTTCATTTAAAACATATCATGAGCATTGGACTGCATTGTCATATATTTAAGCATTACTTTTTTTATTTTTTTGAGATAGGATCTCATTCTGTTCCCCATGCTGGAGTGCAGTGGTGCGATCATGGCTCACTGTAGCTTCGACCTCCCTGGCTTAGGTGATCCTCCCTCTTCAGCCTCCCAGGTAGCTGAGACTACAGGTGTGCACCACGATGCCCAGCTAATTTTTTGTATTTTTAAAATAGAGACAGCATTTTACCCATCTCTACAAAAAATAGAGATGGTCTCGGACTCCTGGGCTCAAGCGATCCACGCATCTCAGCTTCTCAAAGTGCTGGAATTACAGGCGTGAGCCACCACACCTGGCCAAAACCTTACTTTTAATGATGTTGTTTAGTGAAAGGGTTTGTGTGTCTTTGAAGGCTACAGTAAAAGTATTTTTCTAATATGAATTAATTGGAAACACTATCAGTATAACGATCACATTATTTAAAATGTCATTTTTGCACATTTAAGACAAGTGTTTATTCAGCACTATGCTAGGTATTTTGGAGGATACAGAGACACACAAAACATAGTTTCTGACTTCACACATGCTTAAGATCCAGTGAGGGAAGCAGACACGTACCCACTGTTCTGTGGCAAGAACCAATGGGGAGGAGAGATGAAAAGAGGACCTTCTTAGTGTGGACTCCAGAGTTCTGCCCACGTCTTGTTTTCAGAGCAGGTGGACAAGTGGTCAATGTGCAGGTCTTTTGCTTTAACCTTATTTATGTGTACACAGCACTGTAGATTTATGTGTACACAGCACTGTAGAGCACTAGCTAGAGTAGACACAAAACTGAAACCAGTAGATAAAACAATTGGGTGTGGAGGTTAGAAGGGTAGAGCTGGGTGTTGACAGACTGGTGTAGTTGCCTCAGAAGTGAGAATATAGATGAATATAGATATAGATGCAATAGCATTTTCTTCTGGGGCACCACCTCTTTTTCTTTACATCTCAGATCCTTGGCCATGTGTCTGACAGTTTTTTAGAGAAATGATTGTTATTTGTAAATACATCATACACAGAAGCACTTGCTTTTTTAAGCAAATAAAAATCATAAAAACAAAAAAATGTCCACAGCATGATGGGTTTTAGTTATACATAATTTGAATATAAGGGAACAATTTTGATGTTGCATTAATATGGAATTCTACATGTGATAAACAGTGTTAGACTTTTAGGAATATATATTTTTAGTTTCGTAGAGCTCATGGATTTTCCAGATATATAGGCTACTTAAGCCAAAGAGTTGTTTCTCTAGCTATGATTATAATTCTTCTGATTATAAATGCATTAAAAAATAATAAAGGAAGGATGAAGAGGAGGAATGTAAGAAGTAAGAAAGGAGGGGAGAGAGAAAAGTAAACCTTTCTGGGCATGTGTAAGGAAACCAGCAGGCTTGACCTTCAAATGCCAGTGATATGTAGGACCCAGGGCAACAGATGAAATCTGAGCAATATATTTGTGATGCCCCCTTCCAGGAACCTATGGAAAGTGGACACTCCCATTTTAACGTTTACTATTGCCATAATTCGTAATATAGACGAAGAATGTGACCTTTGTTAGCAGGAGCCTTTCTTGTGACTGCTGAGGTGGTGGCTCTATTATGTAGAAGATAATAACATTGCTTCATTGCTTTAGTCTGTTTCTTCAAACTGTAACTCGAAAAACTGACTAGTCTTAAAAATCGAAATGGCTCAAGAGACTCCCAGAGTATTTAATGCTTTTCACACTTGGGACTGGAGAGGAATTTAAATATATAAATTATTTTAAAAATCCATTAAGTTCCTGCTTGCCTGTAATGAGAGTGGCATACTTAGAGAAATGTGTAGATATAAACCTTCTGAGTTTAAAACCTTGGATATATTCTTTTAAGTAGAAGACAGATTAGAAATAATGAGAAAGCATTTGAACACAGATGTGGAATATAGAGGTGACCAGAAAGAATATGTTGATAGTTGTTAGCTTATGGGAATTGCAAAGGGTTTTAGTGTCAGACCTGAGTTAGTGGATGTTCTTTTAAATTATTGTTACAAGGTTCTGCGTAACCTACTGGTCTTATGGAACTCTTATCTCAGATTGTGTGGACTCTTCCTCACTTTCTAAGAGCCAGCAACACTGGATTTCTCTCAGTTCCTCTAACCACTGTGTTCTTCCCCAGCTCAAGTAAGTGCTGTCGCATATCTTGTTTCCTCCACCAACATTTCCCCACTGCCCTTTTTGCCTTGCTGGCTCCTATTTATTTTTCAGGTTTCGGCTACAATGGCACTTAGTGAAGTCTTCTCATAACTCCCAGATTTAGGATCTAAGTTGTAAATTCCCACAATACTCTGTACAGTAGTCCCCCCGCTCCTTATTCTTGGGGGATATGTCCCAAGACCCCCAGCGGATGCCGGAAACCATGGATTGTACCGGATCCTGTATATACTATGTTTTTTGATCTAATAACCCAGACAGCTACTAAGATAGCTACTGAGTAACTAATGTGTGGGTAGCATGTATGGCATAGATACAGGGATGACACAGCAGGACAAAGGGATGACTCACATCCCAGGCGGGATGGAACAGGACGGTATGGGAGTTCATTGCAGCACTCAGAATGGTGTGCAATCTAAAACTCATTAATTGTTTATGTCTGGAATTTTCCGTTTAATACTTTCAGACCAAGGCTGACTGTGGGTAACTGAAACCGTGGAACACAAAACGTCAGATAAAGAGGAACTCCTGTACTTCTCTTTTCTAATGTTTCCACGTTTGAAATTTCTTCTTCAATGTTTATCTTCCCTGCAAGACTTTAAGTTCCCTTTGGGCTCACTCTCATTCACTGCGTTTAGCCCTAAGTACCTACTCCTCAGAACTCATAAATGACTAGACTGTGTCGTGGAAAAGTAGGCTTTTATGAAACAGGAAACCTGTACTCTATAAGCTCATGCAAAAGAAGAAATTCATCAAAAGGGACCGTGTCTCTTACACACACACATACATACGTGTGTGCACACATACACACACACAGAAAGAGAGAAAGAGAGGGAGAGAGAGAAAGAAACAGGGATACTCTAGGACAGCGCTTACAATGTTTACAGTGTAGGCTCTGAAGACAGATTGACTGTGTTCACATCCCAGGTCTGTCACTTACTAGCAGTGTAACCTTGGCCAAGTTACTTGACTTCTCAATACTTTAGCTTCTTACCTATAAAATGGGAATAATAATAACACCTACTTCAAAGGTTATCATGAGGAGTGAGTTAAAACATATAGCATATACTATAATAAACATAATTAATATGTATATAATAATGATAATAATTCTAAAATAACAGCGCTAGTCATCAGCATTTCCATTTCTTGTTCTTGTCTCATTCCTGTGCCTCTTCCACAGAAGGAAGGGTTTTTGGCTTTTCCTGCTGTAGACTTGTTATACCCAATGGTGCCAGAAGATAATCGATTCAAATGGTTAGCTTAGCCTTATTTTATATTTCCATCCAGATACCATTTTGTGAATATGTTTTAAAATGTTAATAAATAAAGAATAGAATTTGATGAATTGACATATAAACTATAATTAAAACCTACTTTAAAGACTCGTAGAGCTTGCTGCTTTAATGAAGAATTGAAGAAATTGAAGAATTTATTTTAGTGTTTTGACAGAGCCAAAATAAAATCAGTTTCATTGTTGAAGAAACACAGTTTAACATAAAGTTGTAGATAGACTATTAAAGAGTGTTGTATCAGTTAAGTGAGTACTGTCTTCTAAAATTTCATGTATTCAAGGATGGAGAGGGTCAAATGAATAGTTAAAAATACAAATTAAGGCCAGGCATGGTGGCTCATGCCTGTAATCCCAGCCAGCACTTTGGGAGTCTGAGGCAGGCAGATCACTTGAGCTCAGGAGTTTGACACTAGTCTGGGCAACATGACAAAACCCTGTCTCTACCAAAAATACAAAAATTAACCTGGCCTGGTGGCGTGTGCCTGTGGTCCCAGCTACTTGGGAGGCTGAGGTGGGAGGATTGCTGGAGCCCCCGAGGTGGAGGTTGCAGTGAGCCGAGATCGCACCTCTGCATTCCAGCCTGGTTGACAGAGTGAGACCCCATCTAAAAAAAAAAAAAAAAAAAAAAAAATTAAACTGATTCACGTATTCTATTTTCTAGGTACACACTAAATCTATAAAAACTAAACTAAATCAATAAAAATAAACCATGGCCTTGGCCTTTAGATAGCTGACAGTTTATGTTTAACAATGTATATGGTATTTTTGAACAGCTTTTGTGCTGTAGAATGAATATGTTTTACTATGAAATGTATAGATACTGATTATCTAGGAAAGCATTGTAAATACTTTTATTTTTACAAAGAAGTAGACACTTTGATTTATTATTTTTTTTAGGGATCCCCTTCCTTGAGCCAGGGAGCCAGTCTGGCATTAGACTAATCTCACCACTTTCATGGAGCCTTCCCTTACTGCTATAGATCTCATGAGGTAGAAGAAGTAATAAGATGGACTGCTATTCTGAGTCTTGGTCTAATGGAAAAGGACTAGTTTGTAACATTGGTTATGTGTTGATGTGGTTGTATTGAACAGTTTATTGGGGAAGTCACCAAGTTGTCTTACAGACATCATTGTAAAGAAGAGAACTGAAACATGGTTATGCCCATCCTTTTCCTTTAAAGAAAACAGATATTTGCAAGATTATAGCATCTATGACTGTGATTTCAAGGCTAGAGAGTTCTAAAAGAAAAATTATTAGAAGAAATTCTTATAGGTGTACAAAATGCCCTGAACAGCTCAGGTTTCTTAAAGGATGTGCATGGTTAATAGATGAAGGGAGCACATAATCATCACACAGTTATACAGTGCTAAGACTTTAAGAAATAAACATTTAAGAATTTTCTTTTCAAAAGCCAAAATTTAAAAGGAACTAAGATGCCTCAGAGTGCACAAAGAGCTTTTAAGGTTGTGTTTGGAGCAAGAGCAACAAGAGGGAAGAGATAGCTCACTGTCTGAAGAAGATATTCGTAATGTCTGTTTACAGGTAAAAATCAGACCTATACAATTCTTACTTTGCTTCTATAATCCTGCAATAGCAGAAATCCTTTTCCTATAGTAAAAGGCAAAACAAACAACCTGAAACAGAGGAAATTAAACAAGCAAACAAAAAATATGAGAAGATGGAGTATCATTCACTTTAAATGAATTTAAATTTTCAAGAGTGAAATGTATTGCCTCCCAGGAGTTGACGGACTCAGGTATAATCTTAGGGTTATTGTCACATTATTTTTTTAAAATACACAGTTTTTGTTGTTGTTGTCGTTGTTGTTGTTGTTGTTTTTACAAAATCACTGAGAATATGGAGTAAATACTTGGAGACAAGAGAGAGACAAATGTCTCAGTTTCCAAAAAGGAATAAAGTATATTGCAAAAACCCAAGACTAATTCCCTACTTTAAACTGTGGTGAAATTTGAAGAGATTGTAAAAAAAATGAAATATTGTGTTTAGAAGAGAATGGGATGATCACCATGAATCAATATGAATTTATAAGAATAAGACATGCCAAACTGACCTCATTTTTTTTTTTTTTTTGCTTTATTTTGAGTTTATAATTGCTATTGGATTAGAGAATAGTAAAGACATGTTGTATCTTGACTTTCGCCAAGTGGTTGACAGTGTTTCCTTAACTATCCTTGTGGAAACATGATGAAATTAGATTGTAATTAGATTGATTTACAGCTGCTTGCCTGGCCATTCCCATGCCAGCATGCCCAGCGTTTAGTTAAATAATAGTTACTTTATATACTGGTTCCTTACAGAGAACTGGTGGTGAACATTAATTTGCATATATTCAGAAAGTATGGATTTGTAGTTACGAGTTTTTTTTAAGGATTTGTATGTTGAAACTTGAGTACCTGGATTTATTCATATGATTGAGGTTTCTGTTAGGGACTTTTTTCCAACCAAGCTGTATTTGTAAGATATATAAATCTGTTTTTAATTTACATGTGTAACCTTGACTTGTAAATTACTTAGAAGTCAAGGCGTAATATTAGCATTTAGAGCAAAGTCTGGCTATGTTAAGAATGCTAACGTTATGAAGAATCTTTTCTTTGTTCAGTAACAACTATATTAAGCTCACTTGGATGTTTTTCATACCCTTGAAATGTCATTCCTGTGCACTATCCCTAAACAAAAGGCAGATGTTCATATACAACTTGATAATACAGATATATTCAGCAGTGTCTTTCTGAGTTAATGTGTCTGTTGGCCTTCTGGTAATCCCACAGTCAGCTGCCTGTTCAAGATATTTACATATTTTTTTTAAAAATACAAATTCCCTGGAATCATATCAAAGAGAGAACCATATATTTTGTCCCCTTAGGAAGTTCTTTTGGCAGTCCATGATGACTGCTACATCCAATATATTTTTAAATTAATTGTTACTTTTAGAGAATGCAAGCTCGTAGTTAACTTATTAAACTTTCATAATTGATATTTCTTTGATGCTTGTAATATTTTGTCTCTAGCCTCAAAAAAGTGTGATGACTTTTTTGAATACTTGCAGATGTTTACATAAAATATCACAATTATTTATTTATTTGTTTATTTTTGAGACAGAGTCTCACTCTGTTGCCCAGGCTGAAGTGCAGCGGCACGATCTTGTCTCACTGCGACCTCTGCCTCCCAGGTTCAAGCGATTCTCCTGCCTCAGCCTCTGGAGTATCTGGGATTACAGGCACGTACCACCACACCCTGCTAATTTTTGTATTTTTAGTAGAGATGGGGTTTAATCATGTTGGCTAGGCTGGTCTTGATCTCCTGACCTCAAGTAATCCAACTGCCTTGGCCTCCCAAAGTGCTGGGATTACAGGCATGAGCCACCTCACCCAGCCAAAATATCAAACTTAACAAAATTGTCCCTCACACTTTTCTTTGCAACTGTTCATCTCAATGTTACATCCAGAATCCCAGTAGAAATGAAGGGTGAAAAACAGAGTGCAATTCCAGCCTTGGCCTCTCAGTCTTAAGATCTTGTAGGCCCTTAAAACAAGAATTGAGGCCGGGCACGGTGGCTCATGCCTGTAATCCTAGCACTTTGGGAGGCCAAGGTGGGCGGATCATGAGGTCAGGAAATCGAGACCAACCTGGCTAATAAGGTGAAGCCCCGTCTCTACTAAAAATTACAAAAAATTAGCCAGGCATGGTGGCGGGCGCCTGTAGTCCCAGCTACTCGGGACGCCGAGGCAGTTGGATTACTTGAGGTCAGGAGATCGAGACCAGCCTAGCCAACATGATTAAACCCCGTCTCTACTAAAAATACAAAAATTAGCAGGGTGTGGTGGTACGTGCCTGTAATCCCAGCTACTCCAGAGGCTGAGGCAGGAGAATCGCTTGAACCTGGGAGGCGTGAACCCTGGAGGCGGAGCTTGCAGTGAGCCAAGATTGCGCCACTGCACTCCAGTCTGGGCGACAGTGAGACTCCATCTAAAAAAAAAAAAAAAAAAAAAAAAAAGAATTGAGTTGTTTCAATTACTTTGCCTTAAGAGACCCATTATGCTGTATTTATGATTTTATTGTGGCTTTGTCCTTAATTATATCTAATTTAATGGTTGTTATTTTATAGATTAAAATGCAGTCTGAGTTTTTAGCATCTTATAGTTATCCTTGTAGGTTATACCATATCTGACAGTAAAGCTTCAAATTTAAAAAAAAAGGAAATCATCAGTTAATAAAACAAAGTATTGAGTCAGATTGTCTTTTTAAATTATTCATGTATTATCTTTTATCCAAATTAAGTCTTTTTCTGAAAATATGTTGTATAGCAGATTTTTAGATGTCGGAGCCTACATTATGTTATTTTTAAGTGGGTGAAAAAACGATGCATTCTCTGTCCATTCAAAAACCCTAACCAAACTTCCCAAATATCACAAAACACCTTTAGACAACTATATAGCGATCTACCAAAACTTTTGTATAACATTTACAAAACATTTGAGACATCTCTTACCTGATTTTAAAAATACTTAATGAATTCATTGTTTGGTATATTTTTGTTCAATAAGCAATGAGACTATACAGTATTGATTATAAATTAGCATTTTATTCTGTCCAGTGATGAATAGTATACGGTACTATTCTGTATTATAAATTTAAAAAATGAAATAATATTATTTTTATCTAAATAAGGCTTGGGTTAGTGGGATCCCTAAATGCTTAATAGAAACAACCTCTGGGACCAGAGATTCTTCTGTGTTCATCCTGGTAAATATCTTTCAGGTTTATTAAAATCACAAAGGCTCCCCCTTGCTCAGCATCTATTTTTGGCAAGACAAAAGAAGGACTTTTTAGGGTTTGTGTTTATTAGTTTAGGATCTGAATATGTTTGCTGAACTTTTGACACACACTGATTTCCTGCTTATATTAACACCATCTTGCATAGGTTATGTTCATTTATACATATGAGAAGAGCAAAAGAGGGAATTGGAAATGTAATATTGTGGCATAATAGTTTAAAAATTAGTTGATCAATAGTATTTGGTTTATCTAAACTTGTCATAAGTGCGTTACTCTAAATAAAAGAGTATACTTTAATCAACTGTTGTTATTCAATAAAATAATCTGTTTTGCCTTAGCATTGATTTTTTCTAATTATCTGAAGCCTTGTCTAATGAACAATGGTTTGGACTGCTTGAAGTTTCATTTTAAGTTCAACCCTTACTATAAATTCAATGCTATCAGATTTCTGCAATCCTGTTTTTTCTGCTTAATATTTCTTTGAGAGCCCTTATATCTGTCTATTTATTTCCCATTTACCCCACAAATAATAGAAAATTTTTGACTTTCTTAATTATTCACATTGTATCTGGGAGTCAAGCAAGTGGACAGAAAATGCCTGTTCAATCTAGTGATAGGCAGAAGACCCTAAGGCAGGACCAGTTTGGCCTTTTCGAAGATCAGAAAGATGGCCAAGAATAGGTGGAGCAGTGTTTGACAGTGGGAAGAGTGACCAAATTAGGATCAGAGATGGCTGGAGCCAGAACATGTAGGGTCTTCTAGTCCCTGTTCAGGATTTTAGATTTTGTTGCAAGTACAAGATATCTTGGGGGACCCTAAACAGAGTAGTAATTATCAGATTTATGTTTTAAATCTCACTCTGGCTTCTAAGTGGTAGACGGCAGGAAGGAGACAAGAATAGATGCTGATTAGAAGGCTGGGACAGAATTCCAGATGAGGAATCAGTGGTGGCTTAGATTAGGGTGGTGGCAAATGAAATGAAGAAAAGTCAAATATGTCTTGGAAGTAGAACCGACAAAAGTTGCTAATGTGTTGGATCTGGATGGATAGAAGTGAAAAGGAGAAATCAAGGATGACTTCTAGATTTCAAGATTGTTTTGCAAGTTGATGGTGCCTTCTACAATAGGGAAAATGTTGGGGAGTAAACATTGGGAGCAGATGGAATTAAAAGTTCTGTTTTGGCTATCTGAAACTTGAGGTGCTTATTTGACTTCCAAATATATCTGCAGTATATATGCATCAGTTTGATGAGTTTAGAGCTTGGCAGAGGTAGATCAAGGATGGATACATGATATGAATGTGGAAGTTATCATTATATAGATAGTATTTAAAGCCATGGGACTAAATGAAATTACTCTGAATATTTTTGTCACCTTCTCTGACCTGTACCTTCTCCCTCCCTTACCATGTAAAATTATTCCCACATTATATTGCAGGTACATATTTTAATTATAGTACCTATAAATAATTTGGTGTTCTTTTCTTTTTAGTAAAATTCTCTGATTTCTTTATCCTGTTTATGGCTAACTGGTTTAAGAGTATTCAGTTACTAGCTTCTATATTTAAGTGAACGTCTAAAAATTATGCATTTATTTTCTGTTTTTTTTTTTGTCTTTGCTCCAGGCAAAGTCATTAATAAAGATTTGCGGCATTACCTAAGTCTTCAGTTTCAAAAAGGATCAATTGACCACAAACTGCAGCAAGTGATCAGAGATAATCTCTACTTGAGAACCATTCCATGTAAGTATGTGATGGAATAAAAGAACTGAAGCAGAAATGTCCTTTCTTAACTAATTAAACATCTACAGATAGTTTGATGGAGTATTTCACATGAAATTGTGAAGACTAAGTTGGGAAACAAGAATGAAACAAAAATTGGATAAGAAGAAAAATTTTCAAAGAACTTGAGAGGTTTTGTTTTTAAAAGTAGAAAAATGGAAAAACTGGGCCAGGTGCAGTGGCTCACACCTATAATCCCAGCACTTTGGGAGGCCGAGGTGGGTGGACTTGAGGTCAGAAGTTCGAGACCAGCCTGGTCAACATGGTGAAACCTCGTCTCTACTAAAAATACAAAAATTAGCTGAGTGTGGTGGCAGGCACCTATAATCCCAGCTACTTGGGAGACTGAGGCAGGAGAATCGCTTGAACCCAGGAAGAGGAGGTTGCAGTGAGCCAAGGTCATGCCACTGCACTCCAGCCTGGGTGACAGAGCGATACTCTGTCTAAAAAAAAAAAAAAGGCCGGGCGCGGTGGCTCAGGCCTGTAATCCCACACTTTGGGAGGCTGAGGCGGGCGGATCACGAGGTCAGGAGATCGAGACCATCTTGGCTAACACTGTGAAACCCCGTCTCTACTAAAAACACACAAAAAAGATTAGCCAGGCGCGGTGGCAGGTGCCTGTAATCCCAGCTACTCAGGAGGCTGAGGCAGGAGAATGGCGTGAACCTGCGAGGCGGAGCTTGCAGTGAGCCAAGATAGCACCACTGCAGTCTGGCCTGGATGAAAGAGCGAGATTCCGTCTCAAAAAAAAAAGTAGAAAGTAGAAAAACTGGAAGATTCTATATTGTGACTTTTAAAAAGTGATGACTAGAATTTAAGATTATATAATCCCAGCACTTTGGGAGGCTGAGGTGGGCAGATACCTGAGGTCAGGAGTTTGAGACTAGCCTGGCCGACATGGTGAAACCCCATCTCTGCTAGAAATACAAAAATTAGCCGAGCATGGTGGCGCCTGTAATCCCAGCTACTTGGGAGGCTGAGGCAGGAGAATCGCTTGAACCTAGGAGGTGGAGATTGCAGTGAGCCGAGATCATGCCGTTGCACTCCAGCCTGGGCAACAAGAGCAAGACCCTCAACTCAAAAAAAAAGAAAAAAAACGAAAAAAAAAATATATATATATTTACATGTTGTTAACTAGATTTTATTCCTGTAAATCAATGTGTAAAGCCTTATGCAGTAAGAAGACTTTTTAGCTCCCAGTGCCTTGCATACCAAGAACAAGTATTTTATTAGAACTTTATTTTAAAATAATTTTAAAATCTGCCCCTTCCCCAACAAGAAAAAAAAAAAAAAAGAAGAAGGAAAGGGACTCTCTCTTACTTGGAATAATTTTTTTTTCCCTCCCTCCGTGGCTTCTTCCCTTCCTCCCTTGACTATGTAGTGGCAAAGAGCTAAGTGAAATTGAATTCAAAATCTTTACTCTAGCATCTTACTGGCTACTTTACTTGGGCAAGTTACTTAGTGTTCCTGATCCTCAGAAACTCTATATATAGAATTAGAATAACAAGACTTACCTCATATAGCTGTTACTAGGATTTAAAATGACAGCATGTATGTAAACTGCTTGGCCTAGAGAGGTACTCAAGCAGTGTTTGTCCCCTTCCCCCATTCTAACTGGATCTCCTGCCTCTCATTTCACCTCAATTCAATCAGTTTTTAAAGTGCACATTTCTCAGCACTATAGGAAAGGGAAAAGAATTTAAAAATAAAGTGGACATCTGATTCTTGTCCAAAATCTATAGTTTATCCTTCAAAGATTTCTACTGACAAATAAAGTTCAGACTCTTTAGCATCGCATAAAATATTTTTTGATTTTTAATTGTAGCTGCAGATCATAACTTCTGCCTTTATTTCAATTTGTATTTGCCTGATGTGTCTTTGTCCATCTTGTTATTCTTAAAGTCTCTGAATCTCTGTTTTACAAATAGTTCTGGACTTTACTCAGTAGCTAGTGTGAAACTTTTTAAATTTTTATTGATGTGATCAATATCTTTAGCCTCAGTCTGTCATGGTTTTTATATTTACCATATATAAGCCTTTTGTATGAAAAGGCTTTCACTATGTAGTCATTTTATTTGATCTCTTTTTAGGAAGGTTTGTAGGGATCTTTTTTTTAATGGTTACCTTGATACCTTTATATAATAATCTTTGTTCCTCCCTCCCTATTTTTTTGCTTCTGTCTCTACTATGAGTAATATTAAAATTACTTAGTCATCTCTTCTTTTTCCTTCCTTCTCTCCCATCATCTGACTTGAAGTAATATCTTTTTATTCCTACGAAATATAAGGTAATCAGTAAGTGTATTCCACTTTGCATGTGCTTTTCTCATTCTTACCCTACTTTTTTTGATAGTTGGGCTGTTGTTCTATGTTGGCTAAGCAAATAGCCATTACATTACTGTACTTTCCTCCTTTATAATTATCATTTATCTTTTATTCTGTGGGTAAATACATATTTAATATAACCAACAATCCTTATGTTGTTATTTTTCACTAATTGTAATTGTCTAAAGCTTTTTCTTTACTCAATTTCCCAGCAAAGGCTCACAGGATCATCTTAGGAGTTTGTTTGTGGCCTTTATACTTTGATGTTTGTTTGGATGGATATAAAATTTTTGACTCATTTTCATTCCTTGACTATCTGAAATATATTAGTCAACTAACTGTTTTTGGCATAAAGCATTGCTCTTAAAGAGTTTGGTAGCAATCTAATTTTCATTCCCTTGTAAGTAACTTGATATTTTGCCTGCATGGGATGTCTCATTTTTAGTTTCATAGCTCTACAGCTTCCTCTTCCCTTGTTAAAACAAGATAATAAAGATATGTACTTGTACTTTCTAAGATAGGTCTTTTTTTTCTACTGCCCTCTGCCACTTTCACTTGAGTTTTTCTTTTAATTTTATTGTTCCAGTTTTGCAGTTTCCTCAGTGTGAGGTTTTTATCCTAGAAGGGAGCTAAAATTTATTTTGTTTCACTTCACAGGGTCCAAGCAACTGTAGCCCTTTTAGATCTCAACAGGCCCTCTTAACTTACACACAAATTGAAGTGTCCAAAGCTCCCTCTAGGAATCTAGACACAATGACACATCAGTAGTAGGTAGCATACTGAAGGGTCACATGTGGTCTCTAAATATACTTTCCTAAAAAGTTTGAGGTCTCCTTGGAGATAGTTCTGATTCTAGGTCTGGTACAAGCAAAGTACAAGATGAGCTTTGGAGCATATAAGTGTATCAGAAAGTATATACTGCTTAAAACATTATAGAGACATATCAGAAGGACATAGAAGCCACCTAGAAGGGGTGCTTGATACTTACTCCAAAAATCTGAAACAATTTGAGCAACAACGTTGAAAAAAGAGGGCACTTCTATTATTGTCAGATATTGAGCTGTAGGTGGAACAGGACTATGATTCCTGAGAGAAGAAGAAAGGAGACCACACGCAGAGGAATCCTATAATTTCCTCAACTTTCTACTTAGAGGCACTTTCTGAACCACAGCACAAGGAGGGAGAGCCCAGGCAGAGTACAGTGGACTCTGAGTTGAAGGGACAGAAATCTGAGTTCAAGAAGCCTGAGGTATCTGGAATTTGCAGAACAGAATGTCACAGAGGAGAGAGCTATGTAGAAAAAGAGCTCAAGCAATCTGTAAAGGCACCCCCTTGACTCTGTGGCTGAATACTAAGCTGAGAATATGTAGGACCAGACTCTTCAAGGTTAGACCAAAAAGTCTCTCGGAGTTTTAAGTTTAACAATTCCCAGAGCTTACCCAGGGCCAGGAGACATTTGAGTTCTAATCAGCTTGGTGGAAGAATCCCATAAGGGTCCTCCCTTACTAGCAGGGCTAAAATAGTCGGATAAAGCTCCTCTAGGCCTGCTTTAACAAAGCTTAATTAAGCAAGACCCCAAAGGATCAAGTGAATGTGCATACAACTTAACTTCTAGCAAAAAAGGAAGAAAGAAGGAAAGAAGTAAATCAACACTCTTTAAAGAAAGACAGTGTCCAGGCTCAGTGGCTCACGCCTGTAATCCCAGCACTTTGGGAGGCTGAGGCAGGCAGATCATGATGTTAAGAGATCGAGACCATCCTGGCCTACATGGTGAAACCCCATCTCTACTAAAAATACAAAAATTAGCCAGGCGTGGTGGCAGGTGCCTGTAGTCCCAGCTACTTGGGAGGCTGAGGCAGGAGAATTGCTTGAACCTGGGAAGTGGAGGTTGCAGTGAGCCAAGATTGTGCCACTGCACTCCAGCCTGGTGACAGAGCGAGACTCCATCTCAAACAAACAAAAAAACAGAAAGACAACAAAATGGAAACATTGTGTAACAAAATATTCAAAATGTCCAGCATCTAATAAAAAATTACTAGACCTGCAAAAAGCAGGAAAATGTGACCCATAATCAAAAGCAAACTCAGCTGATAGAAAAAAGAAACAGAAATGACACATGATGGCATTACTATACCAGGAGTTTTAGTTATTAGAAATATGCTCAAGGATTTAAAGAACAGTATCAATATAATGAAGAGAAAAATTATATATAAATATTCGTGTGTGTGTGTGTGTGTGTGTGTTTGAATGAAGTGGAACCTTAAAAATTCACTGAATGGACTCAACAGGAGATTCAAAACTGGAGAAGAGATCAGTGAACCTGAACACATAGCAATATAAACTAATGAAACTGAAGCACAGAGAAGAAAATGACTGAAAAAGTGATCTTTTTTTTTTTTTTTTTTTTGAGCAACCAGATGACAATGGGGAGGGGAGAGATTTCTACTTCTGCAATGAAGTACCAGTACCATAACTAGTACTAGATTTACCCTTTTGTAATAAAGAACTAGAAATTGGACGAGGAATATGTAACAGCTGTTTTCAGACGTTGAAATACAGGCAGAACAGGATTATGATGCATTTACATTTACCCATGGCAAACTATCAAGCCAAAGTGGAGGAAGGAGAAAAAAAAGAAATAGGGACTGAAATTTTTCCAAATTTGATGAAAATAATAAGTGCACAGATCTAAGAAGCTCAATAGATCCCAAGCAGAAGAAACGTGAAGAAAACCATATCAAAGGACATCATAATTAGATTATAAAAAACCATTGATAAAAAGAAAATGATGCTGGGTATGCTGGCATGTGCCTGTAATCTCAACACAGCAGGAAGCTGAGGTGGGAGGATCACTTGAGCCAGGAGTTCAAGTCCAGCCTGGGCAACATAGTGAGACCCCATCTCTAAATAAAGTGAAATAAAATAAAAATTTTTGAAAAAGAAAATGCAAAATACAGAAAAAAAAAGATAAATTACATGCAAGGGAAAAAAGAATGACTGCAGTATCCACAGAAACAGTATAAGCCAGAGTCCATCAAATAACATCTTTAACATGCTGCAAGGAAAAAAAAATGCCAACCTGGATTTCTATGTACAACAAAAATATCCTTCAAAAATGAAAGAGAAATAAAGAATTTTCAGACAAAAAAAAAAAAGGTGAAAGTTTTCGGCAGCAGATGTACACTAAGAAATAGTAAAGATTGGACAAAATGCACAAACAACAAACAAAATGAAATGTTAAAGGAAATTGTTCAGGTAGAAGGGAAATGATACCAGAGCAATAGAACCGAAAGGAAAATAGACAACTTTATAATTACAGTTCAAGATTTCAACATCCTCTTTTAGTAATTAATTTTAAAATTAAGTAAAAAATCAGTAAGGTAATAGAAAACATGAACAGCATTTTCAACCAGCTTGGCCTAGTTACTATTTATTAGAAGATGCCACCCAACAGCAGCAGAATACACATGCTTTCCTAGTGCAGATGATACATTTACAAATATAGACCATATTCTGCACCACAAAACAAGAACTGATAAATTTAAGAGGATTTAGACTTAAATCATATACAACATGTTATCTGGCCATCATGAAATTAAATTAGAAATTATTAACGATGGTGGGAGGATTGCTTGAGGCCAGGAGTTTGAGACCAGCCTGGGCAACATACCAGGACCCCATCTCTACAAAAAAAAATTTTTTAATGAGGCAGGCAAGGTGGCACATACCTGTAGTCCTAGCTACTTGAGAGGCTGAGGCGGGAGGATCCCTTGAGCCCAGGAGTTTGAGGCTATAGTGAGCTATAATCATGTCAGGAGTGAGACCCTGTCTCTTAAAAAAAAAAAAGAGAGAAAGAAATTACTAACAGAAAGATATTCAGAAATTAATAATTAATAGCACACTTCTAAATAAACTGTGAGTTGAATAAATCACAAAGGAGATTACAAAATATTACACATATCAACCAACAAATTGAAATGTATCAAACACAATATATGAAAATTTGTAGGATGTAGCTAGAGTAGTATTTAAATGGAAACTTAACAGTGTTAGATACTTATATTAGAAAATAATGAAGATTTCAAATTAGTGATCTAAACTTCTACCTTAAGAATCTTAAAAAGAAGGAGGAAAATACTTATTTTAAGTAGAAGGAAGAAAATAATAAAGAGTAGAAACCAGTGCAATAGAAAATAGAAAAAAATCAATGAAATCCAAAGCTCTTTCTTTGAGATCAATAAAAGTGATAAACCTCTAGCTAGACTGCTTAGGAAGAAATTAAGCACAAATTAATGCTATTTGGAGGCCGGGTGCAGTGGCTCATGCCTGTAATCCCAGTGCTTTGGGAGGCTGAAGCAGGACGATTGCTTGAGTCCAGGAGTTTGAGACAAGCCTGGGCAAATAGTGAGACTCTGTCACTACAAAAGAAAACAATATCAGGAATGAGAGAGGTGACATCACTGAAAATCCTATAGATGTTAAGTGTGTAAGTGTATGATAAAGAATTTTTTTTTTTTTTTGAGACAGTCTCACTCTGTCACCCAGGTCCTGGAATTCATTGATGTGATTATAGCTCAACTTCCATTTCTTCCATCTCTTGGGCTCAAGTTATCCTCTTGCCTCAACCTCCTTAGTTACTGGAACTACAGATGTGTGCCACCATGCCCAGCTAATTTTTATTTTTATTTTTATTAGAGACGAGGTCTTGCTGTGTTGCCTAGGCTGGTCTCAAACTCTTGAGCTCAAGTGATCCTCTGGCCTTGGCCTCCCAAAGTGTTGGAATTACAGACGTGAGACCCCACACCCGGCCTAATAAGGAATATTCTGAATAACTTTATGCCAATAAACTCAACAACTTAGATGAAATGGACAAATTCTTTAGAAGACAAAAACTACCAATGCTCACTCATGAAGAAATAGATGAGCTGAAAAATCCTCTATCTATTACAGAAATTGAATTTTAGTTTTTAACTTTCCTATAAAGAAAACTTTAGGGGAGAGGGGTAGGCACCATCTCTGCTGTTTGGTCGACTCAGCCATTCCAGCATGCGGGCTTTGGAGAGTCCAAAAGTTTCAGACAAGGGAGGGTCCCCCCAGCAGCACAACACAGTGGCTTTGCCAGATCATGACCAGACTGCTGCTTTAAGCAGCCTGGATCACTTCCTCCTCACTGGGCAGGGCCTCCCAGCTGGGCCCTCCAGCCATGCCCACTAGCACATACTATGGACAGAGCTCTGATCTCTCCCTGGGATGGAGTGCCCTGGGGAGGGGAGGGCTGCCACCTGGGTTGGATGGATGACTCAACCGTTCCAGCCTGCAGGCTTTGGAGAGTCCAAGCTGACGGGCAGAAGCGGTTCTCCACCAGGACACAGTTGTTTTGTTGAGGCGTGGCCAGACTGTTTCTTTAAGCGGGACTCCGATCCACTCCTCATCTCAGCTGATCCTCCCAGCTGGCTCTTCCCAGCCAGGGCCTCCAGCCACCACCCATGTTCTATGGAACTGACAGAGCTCCAATTTCTCCCTGGGACAGAGTGCCTGAGGGGCGGGCAAGCTGCCACCTTGGCCATTTGGGCTCGTCAACGGGTCCATCCTGTAGGCCTTGGAGAGCCCAGACCAATAGGGAGCTGAAGGGATCCCCAACACAACACAACTCCTTTACCAAAAAGCAGCCACACTGATGCCATTCGTCCTGACTGGGTGAGACCACCTAACTGGAGTATCCAGCCACCTCCTACAGGTACGTTCGGGCTGGCAGTAGGTCAGTACCCACCCGGGACAGAGCTTCCAGAGGAAGCAGCAAGCTGCCATCTTTGCTGTTTTGCAGCCTTCACTGGCGATACCTCCAGGTACAGGAAGAACCAAGGCAACTAGGGTCTGGAGCAGACCCCCCAGCATGCTGCATCAGCCCTGCAGTAGAGTGGCCAGACTGTTAAAAGAAAAACAAACAAATAAACAGAAAACAACAACAAAGAAAAATCACAAAAACCCCATCCAAAGATCAGCAACCTCAAAGATCAAAGGTACATAAGCCCACAATGATGAGAAAGAATCAATGCAAAAAAAGCTGAAAACTCAAAAAGCTAGAGTGCCCCCTCTCCTCCAAATGACCACAACACTTCTCCAGCAAGGTCTCAGAACCAGGCTAAGGCTGAGATGGCTGAAATGACAGAAGTAGGCTTTAGAAGATGGTTAATAATGAACTTCACTGAGCTAAAGGAGCACATTGTAACCCAATGCAAAGAAGCTAAGAATCATCATAGAACAGTACAGGAGCTGACAGTCAAAGCCATTTTAGAGAGGAACATAACCCCCTGTTATAGCTGAAAACACACTACAAGAACTTCGCAATGCAATCACAAGTATTAATAGCAGAATAAACCAAGTGGGGAAAAGAACCTAAGCTGGAAGACTGGCTTTCTGAATTAAGACAGGCAGACAAGAATAAAGAAAAAAGAATGAAAATGAATGAACAAAACCTCTGAGAAATCGGGGATTATATAAAGAGACCAAATCTACGACTGACTGGGGTACCTGAAAATGATGGGGAGAATGGAACCAAGTTGGAAAACATACTTCAGGATATCATCAAGGAGAACTTCCTCAACCTAGCAAGATAGGCCAAGCCAACATTCAAATTCAGGAAATGCAGAGAACCCCAGTAAGATACTCCATGAGAATATCATCCCCAAGACAATTCATAATCAGATTCTCTAAGGTTGAAATGAAAGAAAAAATGTTAAGCACAGCCAGAGAGAAAGGCCAGGTCACATACAAAGGGAAGCCACCAGATAAAAACAGTGGACCTCTCAGCGGAAACCCTGCAAGCCAGAAGAGATTGGGGCCAGTAGTCAACATTACCAACCCAGAATTTCATATCTGACCAAACCAAGCTTCATAAGCAAAGGAGAATTAATATCCTTTACAGACAAGCAAATGCTAAGGGAATTCATTACAGCTAGACCTGCCTTGCAAAAGCACCTGAAGGAAACACTAAATATGAAAAGCAAAAACCATCATTACCAGCCACTACAAAAACACGCTGTGGTGCACAGACCAGTGACATTATGAAGCAACCACCATAAACAAGTCTGCAAAATAACCAGCTAGCATCATGATGACAGGATCAAATCCACACATAACCATGCTATCCTTAAATATAAATGGGCTAAATGCCCCAATTAAAAGACACAGAATAGCAAGCTGTATAAAGAGTCAAGATCCATCAATATACTGTCTTCAAGAGACCCATCTCACATGCAAAGACACACATAGGCTCAAAATAAAGGGATGGAGGAAAATTTATCAAGCCAATGGAAAAAAGCAATTCTAGTTTCAGACAAAATAGACTTTAACCAACAGACTTTAAAATGGACTTTAAACTAAGAAAGATCAAAAAAGTCAAAGAAGGGCATTACATAATGGTAAAGGGTTCAATTCAACAATAAGAGCCAACTACCCTAAATATATATGCTGCCAATACAGCACCCAGATTCATAAAGTTCTTTTTTTTTTTTTTTTTTTGAGAGGGAGTCTCACTCTGTCGCCCAGGCTGAAGTGCAGTGGTGCGATCTTGGCTCACTGCAGCCTCTGCCTCCTGGGTTCAAGCAGTTCTCCTGCTTCAGCCTCCTGAATAGCTGGGACTATAAGTGCCCACCACCACACCTGGCTAATTTTTTGTATTTTTTTAGTAGAGACAGAGTTTCCCCATGTTGGCCAGGCTGGTCTCGAATTCCTGACCTCAAGTGGTCTACTCATCTTGGCCTCCCAAAGTCCTGTGATTACAGGCATGAGCCACTGTGGCTGTCCATAAAGCAAGTTCTTAGGGACCTTCAAATAGACTTAGACTCCCACACAATAATCGTGGGAGACTTTAACTCCCACTGACAGTAGTAGGCAGATCATTGAGATGGAAAATTAACAAAGATATTCAGGACCTGAACTCAGCTCTGGATCAAGAGGACCCGATAGTTATCTACAGAACTCTCCACTCCAAAACAACAGAATATACGTTCTTCTCATCACTGCATGGCACTTAGTCTAAAACTGATCACATAATCGGAAGTAAAACACTCCTCAGCAAATGCAAAAGAACTGAAATCATAACAATCTCTCAGACCACAGTGCAATCAAATTAGAAATCAAGATTAAGAAATTCACTCAAAAATTAGTTGAGTATGGTGGCACACACCTGTAGTCCTAGCTACTCAGGGGGCTGAGGCAGGCGAATCACTTGAACCTGGGAGGCGGAGGTTGCAGTGAGCTGAGATTGCGCCAGTGCACTCCTGCCTGAGTCACAGAGTGAGACTCCATCTTAAAAAACAAACAAAAAAACAAAAACAAACAAAAAACAATAAAACAAAAAAAGAAAGGAAAGAAAGAAAGAAGTTCACTTAAAACCATACAACTACATGGAAACTGAACAACCTGCTCTTGCATGATTCTTGGGTAAATAATGAAATTAAGACAGAAATCAAGAAGTTCTTTGAAACCAATGAGAACAAAAAGACAACACATCAGAATCTCTGAGATACAGCTAAAGCAGTGTTAAGAGGGAAATTTATAGTACTAAATGTCCACATCAAAAGGCTAGAAAGATCTCAAGTTAACAACCTAACATCACAACTAAAAGAACTAGAGAACCAAGAGCAAACAAACCCCAAAGCTAGAAGACAAGAAATAACCAAGATCAGAGCTGGACTGAAGGAGATAGAGACATGAAAAACCCTTCAAAAAATCAACAAATCCAGGAGCTGGTTTTTGAAAAAAATAATAAAATAGACTGCTAGCTAGATTAATAAACAAGAAAAGAGAGAAGATTCAAACAAACACAATCAGAAATGATAAGGGGAAATACCACCACTGACCCCACAGAAATACAAACAACCATCAGAGAATACTATAAACACTTCTATGCAAATAAACTAGAAAATCTAGAATAAAATGGATAAATTCCTGGACATATACACCCTGTCAAGGCTGAACCAGGAAGAAGTTGATTCCCTGAAGAGACCAATAGCCAATTCTGAAATTGAGGCAGTAATAAATAGCCTACCAATCCAAAAAAGCCCAGGACCAGATGGATATACAGCTGAATTCTACCAGAGGTACAAAGAGGAGCTGGTACCATTTCTTCTGAAGCTATTCCAAACAATTGAAAAGGAGGAACTCCTCCCTAACCATTTTATGAGGCCAGCATCATCCTGATACCAAAACCTGGCAGAGATACAACAAAAAAAGAAAACTTCAGGCCAGTATCCCTAATGAACATCAATGCAAAAACCCTCAGTAAAATACTGGCAAACCAAATCCAACAGTACATCAAAAAGCTTATCCACCACAATCAAGTCAGCTTCATCCCCAGGATGCAAGGCTGGTTCAACATACACAAATCAATAAATGTAATTCACCACATAAATAGAACTAAAGACAAAAACCACATGATTATCTCAATAGATGCAGAAAAGGCCTTCAATAAAATTCAACAACTCTTCATGTTAAAAATTCTCAATAAATTAAATATTGAAGAAACATATCTCAAAATAATAAGAGCCATTTATGACAGACCCACAGCCAATATCATACTGAATGGGCAAAAGCTGGAACCATTCCCCTTGAAAACCAGCACAAGACAAGGATGCCCTCTTTCACCACTCCTATTCAATATAGTTTTGGAAGTTCTGACCAGGGCGATCAAGAAAAAGAAAGCAAGCAAGCATATTCATATAGGAAGAGGAAGTCAAACTATCCCAGTTTGCCGATGACATGATCTCCTATATCTAGAAAATTCCACCGTTTCTGCCCGAAAGCTTCTTAAACTGATAGGCAACTTCAGCAAAATCTCAGGGTACAAAATCAATGTGCAAAAATTGCTAGCATTACTATATATCAACAACAGGCAAGCTGAGAGCCAAAATCCAGAATGAACTCCCATTCACAATTGCCACAAAAAAGAATAAAATACCTAGGAATACAGCTAACAAGGGAAGTGAATGACCTCTTTAAGGAGAACTACAAACGACTGCTCAAAGAAATCAGAGATGATGATGGCTGGGCGTGGTGGCTCATGCCCGTAATCCCAGCACTTTGGGAGGCCAAGGCGGGCAAATCACGAGGTCAGGAGATTCAGACCATCCTGGCTAACACGGTGAAACCCCGTCTCTACTAAAACAAAAAAATTAGCCGGGCGTGGTGGCGGGTGCCTATAGTCCCAGCTATTCAGGAGGCTGAGGCAGGAGAATGGTGTGAACCCGGTAGGTGGAGCTTGCAGTGAGCTGAGATCGCGCCACTGCACTGTAGCCTGGGAGACCGCGAGACTCCGTCTCAAAAAAAAAGAAATCAGAGATGATGACACAAACAAATGGAAAAACATTCCATACTTATGAATAGGAAGAATCAGTATCATCAAAATGGCCATACTGCCCAAAGTAATTTATAGATTCAGTGGTATTCCCATTAAACTATCATTGACATTCTTCACAGAATTAGAAAAAAACTATTTTAAAATTCATTTGGAACAGAAAATCAAATGTTCTCACTTATAATTGAGAGCTGAATGATGAGAACACATGGACACATGGTGGGGAACAACACACACTGGGGCCTGTTGGAGGGTTGGGGGTGGGAGGAAGGACAGCATCAGTAAGAATAGCTAATGAATGCTGGGCTTAATATGTAGGTGATAGGATGATCTGTGCAGCTAATTACCATGGCACACGTTTATGTAACAAACCTGCACAACTGTGCATGTACCCCTGAACTTAAAAGTTGGAAAAAAGAAAACTTTAGGCCCAGGTGATACTGGTAAATTGTTCTGAATACTTAAGAAAGAAATAATACCAATTCTACACAAACTCTTCTAGAAAATAGTGGAGGGAACATTTCCCAACCCATTCTGTGTTGTGAACATGATTCTGATTCTAAAATCAGACAAAAATATTAAAAGAAAATGTTAGGCTAAAATTTTTCTTGAATGTAGACTCAAAAATTCTTAACAGTATTTTAGCAAGTCAATATATATAGCAATATGTAAAAGGATAATACATTATGATCAAGTGGAGCTCGTTTCAGGAATGCCAAGTTGGTATAACATTTGAAAATTAATATAGTAATATTAGAAAACAAAAACCAATTAATCTTTTCAATAGATGCAGAAAAATTATTTGGCAAAATTCAACTCCCATTTATGACAGAATCTCTCGGAAAACTAGTCTGCCATTTATTACCCGTTGCCTCTTGGCTATAAATCTACTTTTTTGCCTGCTTGTGATACTGTAACATTTGTCTCCTGTCCATTGGCATAGTGTTAAGCTTTCAATAGAGGGCACAGAAAGGATACTGGAGAAAGAAGAGAGTTCTTTTCCTGGTTCCAGTGTATCTTTTTCTTTTTGCTCCTGCTATCCAAAAAGACACCCAGCAAGTTTCAGCAGTACCATAGCAGTCAGCTTCCCAGTGACAAGTTCAGTGGCACACCTGCAGGAGACTTCCCTACAGCAAGTTCAGCAACACCCTCATAGGTGATTTCATGAGTACCAGCAGTGCACCAGCTGACTTCTTAGCAGTTTCCTGGTGAATTCTGTGACATCCCATTTGGTCCCCCAGTTTTCAGCAACATCCTCTGAGAACCAGTTTTCCTATGGGTTTCTGGCAAGTCCAGCCAATGTCTTAGCTGGTTTTCTATTTACAAACCTCACTCACCACCATAGGTAGCTTGCTGGCGAATTTCACTGATACCCCGTGCAGTTTCCTGCCTGTTAAATCCCTGACCCACTAACTGTGAACTAGCTCTGTCCTCAGGCAACCCAGGAAAATTCCCCACCATCCAGTGGGCTGTTACCATACCCTCTTCAATGAGGTCTGAATCCCAGACCTTGGGAGAGTCCCTCCCTTCCAAGTTTGTTCCTTATTTAAATATTCTCCCTCATATCAGCTTTAGGGTGATATTCTTTAGAGTCCTCGTTTATTCCTACTTAGTTAATTCCCTGTAAACAGTTAACAATTCTATATATTAAACTGTCTCTGTTCAGATTGCCATGTGGTTTCTCTCTCTTCTCTGGATCTTGATACAGAATTAGTACTAGTAGTGCTCCCAGGAGACAGAACCTCTAAGAAGGGATTTCAGAATTGATTTTGGTTGTCTTGGCTGATCTTACATGGAGTGCCAAGTTTCTTCCAACGAGAGGTGGGATGCTGATAATTCATGAGAAGCCATGGCATCACAATTTAATTACAGTATCACCTATGGTTGATTGTGAAGAAATGACAAATGAACCCAGTACCTTGAGAGCCCAAATGACTGCTGCACTTGACTGTTATGGCAGTAGTTATGGCTATGAACACTGTAGTTTAGGATGGATTCTCCTGTGTGGCAAGCGCTTACGGAGAGAAACTGGCAAGATAAAATCAAATGGTTTACTATTGTTATTATTATGAACTAATAAAATAAGATTTTGTTACTATTTTTCAATTATCTCTACTTGATACAGATGTTTGACAATAGAAAAACTTAAAAGAAGGAGACATTGGTTAGGCATGTTGGCTCACACCTGTAGTCTCAGCACTTTGGGATGCTGAGGCGGAAGGAACTTTTGAAGCCAGGAGTTCAAGATCATCCTGGGCAACATAGCAAGACTGCACCTCTAAAATGAATGAATGAATGGAAGCATTAACACAAAATAAATACCAAATAAAAATCATTTAAAATTTGAAAGATAATCACATACATATTTAGTATTTGAATTTTTCATACCTAAAATTGTATTTAGTTATTTAGTTATTTATTTTTGATTGATTTATTTGTTTTTGAGACAGAGTCTTGCTCTGTTGCCCAGGCTAGAGTACAGTGGCACGATCTCAGCTCACTGCAACCTCCACCTCCCAGGTTCAAGTGATTCTCCTGCCTCAGCCTCCTGATTAGCTGGGATTACAGCTACTGGTGGCGTGCACCACCATGCCCTGCAAATTTTTGTATTTTTAGTAGAGATGGGGTTTCACCATGTTGGCCAGGCTGGTCTCAAACTCCTGACCTCAGGTGATCTGCCCGCCTCAGCCTCCCAAAGTGCTGGGATTACAGGTGTGAGCCACCGAGCCCAACCCTAAAATGAAATTTTAAAGCACAAAGTATCAATTGTTTTATCTGATGGTCTTGATCTTTGTTTGGTGATAAATATGCCAGAAAAAAATGTATTTCATTTTGCACTGACATTCATCAAATTATTAAGAATGTATCCAAAAACATCCTCATATCGGGCATTACAAAGTATGTTGTTTCATGTAATCTCGTTTTCTTTTTTAATTGTGAAAGCATTTTGTCTGCTTCTCCTGATTTTGATTTTGCCATTGAAATCTATTAAATATATTGCTTTTATTTCAGAATTTAGATCCGGTTCTTATTTCGTGTTGGAATGTTCCACAACAGCATTCACTTTCCCTGCATTTTTTGTGTTAAATATTTACGAAGCACTGAAGCTTGTAACAAATAATCAGTGAAAAATGCCAGAAAATATTATTGGATAGTATTCAAATAACCTAACATTTAGATTTCCGAGCATGGTTAACAGCATTACACAGAGTTGTGTGTTGAAACTGCCAATTTAAGGACTTACTTAGCCTCCAAACTTGTTATTTCTTGGAACTCAACTCGTAGGATTTATATGAAGTATAATATGCATATCATCTTATTAGTATTGTTTTATGTAAGAAAGACCCACCACTAGCAGACATGGCCATGAGCACACACTTGTGGGAACAGCTGCAAGTAAGACTGACTTGAGTATATTGTGACTGCTACTCTCCCACAAGCTTCTGTCCTGGTTCCTGGAAATATCAACCTTAACCTTTGATTCTGCCTTTCAGTGTTTCCTGCTCTTGCTTTCAGTTGGTATCAGCTGATTTCTTTAAGCCAGATGTCTCTATGTCAAATTGTTAAACTTTAGTTTGTGCAGGAGAATTAGAACTTTTTTTGTCATTTTTCCTATCAACTGATTTGTTGTACGATTTAGAGAAAACAAATTACCCAAGAAACTCCAGAAAGAATTCCTACTTAGAAACAGTAACATAAATCAACTGCAGCTCTCATATATTGCAGGTGGGAATGCAAAGACATCTACTTTGGAAAATAATGTGATGTTTTCTTATCAAATTAAACATACACTTAACCATAATACCTAGTAATTTCACTCCTAGGTATTAACTCAACATACATTTAAATATATGTCTACCCAAAGTCATGTAAGTTAATAGCAGCTTTATTTATTATAGCCCAAATGTGGAAACAACCCAAATTTCCATCATTGGTGAATGGATAATTAATTTTGGTATATCCATACAGTGGAATACCAATTGAATAAAACAAGACAAAAGATCAATGAGGAAACAGAGGACTTGAACAATACAAGACCAAATGGACCTAACGGACATACAGAACATTTCATCCAATAACAGCAGAATATACACTCTTATCAAGCATGCATGGAAGATTCTCTATGATAAACCACATTAGACCACAAAACAAGTCTTAATAAATTTAAGATTTAAATTATGCAAAGTATCTTTTCTGACTATAGTGGAATGAAACTAAAATTAATTAGCAGAAAGAAAACAGGAAAATTTGCAAATACATGGAAAGTAAACAGTGTGTTCTTAAACAACCAGTGGATCATGAGAGAATTTAGGAAATACCTGGAGATACAAAAAGATACAACATACTAAAACTTATGGAATATAGTAAAAGCATTACTAAGAGGGAAGTTTATAGCAGTAAACAGATTAAAAGAGAAGAAAAATCTCAAGTCACCAACCTAATATTATACCTTAAGGAATTAGACAAATAAGAATGAACTAAATCCAAAGTCAGCACAAAGAAGGAAATAATAAAGACTAGAGCAGAGATAAACTGAATAGAAAACATTAAAAAAAAAAAAAAAGAAAAAAATCAATCAAACCAGGAGTTGTTTTTTTTAAAAAAGAAAATCACTAAAATTGATAAACCCTTACTTAGATTAAGAAAAAAAGACTTAAATTTCTAAAATAAAAAATGAAAAAGGAGATATTATAACTGATGTCACAGAAATGAAAAGAATTATAAAGACTACTGTAGTGAAAAGTTAGATGCCCACAAACTGGATGATCTAGAACAAATGCATAAAGTTTTAGAAATATAAACCTACCAAGACTGAATCATAAAGAAATAAAAAATCTGAAAAGACCTATAATGAGTGTGGAGATTAAAGCAGTAATCAAAAACCTCCCAACAAAGAAAAGCCCAGGACCAGATGGGTCCCCTGGAGAATTCTACCAAACAGTTAATACCAGTCCTTCTCAAATTCTTCCAATGAACGGAAGAGAAAGGGACACTCTCAAACTCATTTAAACTCATTACCCTGATAACAAAACCAAAGACACAATAAAGGAGAACTACAGGCCAATATCCCTGATGGATATTTGACACAAAAATTCTAAAGAAAATACTAGCAAACCAAATTATATTGCACATTTAAAAAATCATATATCTTGACCAGCTAAAATTTATGCCTGGAATGCAAGGATGGTTCAACATATAAGAATCAGTCAATATATTATACCACATTAACATCTCAATACAGAAAAGCAAAATTTAGTACCCTATCAAGATTTTTAAAAATACTCAACAAATTAGGAGTAGAAGGAAACTACCTCAACATAATAAAAGCTAACATTATGCTTAACAGGGAAAGACAGAAGGTTTTTCCTGTGAGATCCCGCGATAAAGCAAGGATGCCCGGTCTTGCCATTACTATTCAACATAGTACTGGAAATTCTAGCCAGAGTAATAAGACAGGAAAAAGAAATAAAAGGCATTCAACTTAGAAAAGACTTAAAAGATCTCTTTGCAGATAACATCTTAAATGTAAAAAGAATTTGAACAACATGGGTGAATCTCAAAAGCATTATGCTATGTAAAAGAAGCCAGACAACTACTGGAATCAAATTAATGTATGATTCCATTTGTATTAAATTATATTAAAGGCAAAACTATACTGACAGTAGGTCAGTAACTGCCCAGAGTGGAGGACTGCAAAGAGGCCCAAGGAAACTTTGGGGGATAATAGTTTCCAAAGTTCACATAATTGGACTATTAGAATTAGTGCATTCTATTGTAGGTAAATTATTTCTTTCATACCATCAATATTTAGAAAATGAAAGTTTATGAAAATATTACTTACCATAGCATATAAGTTTTTTTAAAATACCTAGAAATTAACCTCTAATGAAAGGTAAGACCTCTATAGTGTGAAATTGAGGGATGCTGAAGAAGATCTAAATATGCTGACAGAGCTTTCTTACTCATGAATTAAAGGCAGTATGGCAAAGATATCAGTTCTGCTCAAATTGACTGGTAGATTCAATGTAATTCCATAAAAATTTCAGCCTTTTTAGCCTGTTTATCTGATTCTAGAATGTATATGGACAGGCTTTGAATACAAAAAGCAAGACAGGTGGACTTGCTATACTATATATCAAGATTTATTAGGAAAATAGAATAATTATAACACTGATAATGATATAGGAATGGTCAGTAGATAGAAAGCCTAGTAGTAAACACCCAAGCTTATATAGACATTTCCATGAAAGAAGTGCTGTGGCTGATCAGAAGGGAAATTAATGACTTTTAGTAAATTGTTTTGAGTAGTCATTTGGAAAAAAAGGAAATTGGACTGGTACTTCTCACCAGCAATCCCCATCCCCACCATCTGTTTTTTGTGTTAAAGTCCTAGGTGTGAAAGGCAAACCTGTAGTGCTTTTTAAAAAGAATATAGAATATCTCCATAGCTTTAGGAAAGGATTTTTTTCAACTAGACACAAAAACCATTAGCTGTAAAGGAAAAGATTTATACATTTGACTACATTAAAATTAAGAGCTTCTGTCATCAAAATACAATTTCTTAAAAGCTGAAAAAATCAGAATGTGACAAGATACTCTCTGTTCCTCTACATTTATTTCTGCAGTACAAAAAAGTTTACATGTGATTGGCACATATGTAGAAAATGACATGAATTTAACTGAGGTTACACTAGTTTCTATGCCATTTTCTTCAGCAAGCTAATGTTTTTTATCATCAAATAGCCACAAGTAAATAAAATAAAAGAACACAACTGAATATTGCAGCTGAGGAAGAATATGGCAGTGTATATGATACCTATACACTTCAATTTACCCTCTTTTCTGTTTGACCATGTGTTCTGTTTTAAAAATCTTTATTGCACTATTTGCCCTATCTTCGTTATTTAGGAGCCTAACCCTTTCTTATACCCCTTTCTGTCAAGCCACCTTTTCTTTTCATTCCTTTCATTTCTTAAAAGACCAGTATTTTATTTACTCTACTATTTTTAATTGGGAATTTAACATGTCTTTTAAACTGTATTAATATTTTAAATTAGGACCATTATTTATTTTGTTAGTGTTCTGGTTACAAAGTTGCAAAGGTTTCAAGAAGTCAACCATGACTCTATTTTCTCCATAATCTCTATTATTTTGGGTGCATGATTTTTCAGAAAGTGCTGTTTCAAGAAACCATATTTCACAGAAATCCCCCATTTGCAATACATATGTCTGACAATGGATCACAGTACTTCATCAATACAAGACAGTTATTTCACATTTTAACATCTCTACAGTTGGGATGCATCTTAGAATAGATGAAATCTTTCAATTATAATTGCCAGGGTTTTTTCTTTCTTAGAGATAAAATAATGATGCAGTTTAGAAGGGGTTGGATACTTAGATTTGATGATTTACTATAATATTCAGAATATAAGGAATTATAAATCAATTTTATTTTATTTTTTATTATACTTTAAGTTCTGGAATACATGTGCAGAATGTGCAGGTTTGTTGCATAGGTATGCATGTGCCATGGTGGTTTGCTGCACCCATCAACCTATCATCTAGGTTTTAAGCCTCACATGCATTAGGTATTTGTCCTAGCGCTCTTTCACCCCTTGCTCCCCATACCCCGACAGACCCCAGTGTGTGATGTTGCCCTTCCTGTGTCCATGTGTTCTCATTGTTCAACTCCCACTTATGAGTGAGAACATGTGGTGTTTGGTTTTCTGTTCCTGTGTTAGTTTGCTGAGAATGGTGGTTTCCAGCTTCACCCACGTCCGTGCAAAGGACATGAACTCATTCCTTTTTATGGCTGGATAGTATTCCATGGTGTCCATGTGCCACATTTTCTTTATCCATTCTATCATTGATGGGCATTTGGGTTGGTTCCAAGTCTTTGCTATTGTGAATAGTGCTGCAATAAACATACATGTGCATGTGTCTTTATAGTAGAAGGATTTATAATCTTTTGAGTATATACCCAGTAATGGAATTGCTGGGTCAAATGGTATTTCTAGTTCTAGATCCTTGAGGAATCGCCACACTGTCTTCCACAATGGTTGAACTAATTTACACTCCCACTAACAGTGTGAAAACATTCCTATTTCTCCACATCCTCTCCAGCATCTGTCATTTCCTGACTTTTTAATAATCGCCATTCTAACTGATGTGAGATGGTATCTTGTTGTGGTTTTGATTTGCATTTCTGTAATGACCAGTGATGATGAGCTTTTTTTCATATGTTTGTTGGCCACATAAATGTCTTCTTTTGAGAAGTGTCTGTTCATATCCTTCACCCAATTTTTGATGGGGTAGTTTGTTTTTTTCATGTAAATTTGTTTAAGTTCCTTGTAGATTCTGGATATCATACCTTTTTCAGATGGATAGATTGCAAAAATTTTCTCCCATTCTATAGGTTGCCTGTTCACTCTGATGATAGTTTCTTTTGCTGTGCAGAAGCTCTTTAGTTTAATTAGATCCCATTTGTCAATTTTGGCTTTTGTTGCTATTGTTTTTGGTGTTTTAGTCATGAAGTCTTTGCCCATGCTTACGTCCTGAATGGTATTGCCTAGGTTTTCTTCTAGGGTTTTTATGGTTTTGGGTCTTACGTTTAAGTCTTTAATCCATCTTGAATTAATTTTTGTGTAAGGTGTAAGGAAGGAGTCCAGTTTCAGTTTTCTGCATAGGGCTAGCCAGTTTTCCCAACACCATTTATTAAATAGGGAATCCTTTCCTCATTGCTTGTTTTTGTCAGGTTTGTTGAAGATGAGATGGTTATAGATATGTGGTGTCATGTCTGAGGCCTCTGTTCTATTCCATTGTTCTATCTATCGGTTTTGGTACCAGTACCGTATTGTTTTGGTTACTGTACCCTTGTAGTATAGTTTGAAGACAGGTGGTGTGACGCCTCCAGCTTTGTTCCTTTTGCTTAGGATTGTCTTGGCTATATGAGGTCTTTTTGTTTCCTTATGAAATTTAAAGTAGTTTTTTCTACTTATGTGAAGAAAGTTAATGGTAGCTTGATGGGAATAGCATTGAATCTATAAATTACTTTGGGCAGTGTGGCCATTTTCACAATATTGGTTTTTCCTATTCATGAGCATGGAATGTTTTTCCATTTGTTTGTGTCCTCTCGTATTTCCTTGAGCAGTGGTTTGTAGTTCTCCTTGAAGAGGTCCTTCATGTCCCTTGTAAGTTGGATTCCTAGGTATTTTATTCTCTTTGTAGCAATTGTGCATGGGAGTTCACTCATGATTTGGTTCTCTGTTTGCCTATCATTGGTGTATAGGAATGCTTGTGATTTTTGCACATTGATTTTGTATCCTGAGACTTTCCTGAAGTTGCTTATCAGCTTAAGGAGTTTTTGAGCTGAGAAGATGGGGTTTTCTAAATATACAACCATGTCATCTGCAAACAGAGAAAAATTGACTTCCTCTCTTCCTATTTGAATACCCTTTATTTCTTTCTCTTGCCTAATTGCCCTGGCCAGAACTTCCAGTACTACGTTGAATAGGAGTGGTGAGAGAGGGGTCCTTGTCTTGTGCCAGTTTTCAAAGGGAATGCTTCCAGCTTTTGTTCATTCAGTATGATATTGGCTTTGGGTTTGTCATAAATAGCTCTTATTATTTTGAGATACGTTCCATCAATGCCCAGTTTATTGAGAGTTTTTAGCATGAAGGTGTGTTGAATATTATTGAAGGCCTTTTCTGCATCTATTGAGTTAATCATGTGGTTTTTGTCATTTGTTCTGTTTATGTGATGGATTATGCTTATTGATTTGCATATGTTGAACCAGCGTTGCATCCCAGGGATGAAGCCAACTGGATCGTGGTGGATAAGCTTTTCGATGTGCTGCTGGATTCAGTTTGCCAGTATTTTATTGAGGTTTTTCACATCGATGTTCATTAGGGATGTTGGCCTGAAACTTTCTTTTTTTGTTGTGTCTCTGCCAGGTTTTGGTATCAGGATGATGCTGGCCTCAGAAAATGAGTTAGGGAGAAGTCCCTCTTTTTCTATTGTTTAGAATAGTTTCAAAAGAAGTGATACCAGCTCCTCTTTGTACCTCTGGTAGAATTTGGCTGTGAATCCCTCTGATCCTGTGCTTTTTTTGGTTGGTAGGCTATTAATTACTGCCTCAATTTCAGAATTTGTTACTGGTCTATTCAGGAGTTCGACTTCTTCCTGGTTTAGTCTTGGGAGGATGTATGTGTCGAGGAATTTATCCATTTCTTCTAGATTTTCTAGTTTATTTGTATAGAGGCATTTATAGTATTGTCTGGCAGTAGTTTGTATTTCTGTGGGATCAGTGGTGATATCCCCTTTATCATTTTTTATTGCATTTATTTGATTATTCTATCTTTTCTTCTTTTTTATTCTGGCTAGTGGTCTGTTTTGTTAATCTTTTCAAAAAACCAGCTCCTGGATTCATTGATTTTTTGGAGGGTATTTCATGTCTCTATCATCTTCAGTTCTGCTTTGATCTTGGTTATTTCTTCTGTTCTGCTAGCTTTTTTTTTTGAGACAGAGTCTCGCTCTGTCACCCAGGCTGGAGTGCAGTGGCGCAATCTCGGCTCACTGCAAGCTCCGCCTCCCGGGTTCACACCATTCTCCTGCCTCAGCCTCCCAAGTAGCTGGGACTACAGGTGCCCGCCACTACACCCTGCTAATTTTTTGTATTTTTAGTAGAGACGGGGTTTCACCATGTTAGCCAGGATGGTCTCGATCTCCTGACCTCGTGATTTGCCCGCCTCAGCCGCCCAAAGTGCTGGGATTACAGGCGTGAGCCACTGCACCCAGCCCTGTTCTGCTAGCTTTTGAATTTGTTTGTTCTTGCTTCTTTAGTTATTTTAATTGTGACGTTAGGGTGTCTATTTTAGATCATTCCAGTTTTCTGATGTGGGCATTCAGTGCTATAAGCTTCCGTCTAAACACTGCTTTAGCTGTGTCCCAGAGATTCTGGTACATTTTGTCTTTGTTCTCATTGGTTTCAAAGAACATCTTTATTTCTTCCTTAATTTCGTTGTTTACCCAGTAGTCATTCAGAAGCAGGTTTTTCAGTTTCTAAGTAGTTGTGCGGTTTTGGGTGAGTTTCTTAATCCTGAGTTCCAATTTGATTGCATTGTGGTCTGAGCAAGCGTTTGTTATGATTTCCGTTCTTTTTCATTTGCTGAGGAGTGTTTTACTTCCAATTATGTGGTTGATTTTAGAATAAGTGTGATGTGCTAAGAAGAATGTATATTCTGTTGATTTGGGATGAAGAGTTCAGTAGATGTCTATTAGGTCTGCTTGGTCCAGAGCTGAGTTCAAATCCTAAATATACTTGTTAATTTTCTGTCTTGTTGATCTGCCTAATATTGACAGTGGGGTGTTAAAGTCTCCCACTATTATTGTGTGGGAATCTAAGTCTCTTTGTAGGTCTCTAAGAACTTGCTTTATGAATCTAGGTGCTCCTGTATTGGGTGCATACATATTTGGGATAGTTAGCTCTTGTTGCATGGATCCCTTTACCATTATGTAATGCCCTTCTTTGTCTCTTTTGATCTTTGTTGGTTTAAAGTCTGTTTTATCGGAGACTAAGATTGCAACCCCTGCTTTTTTTTTTTTTTTTTTTTTGGCTTTCCATTTGCTTGGTAAATATTCCTCCATCCATTTATTTTCAGCCTATGTGTGTCTTTGCACATGAGATGGGTCTCCTGAATACAGCACACCAAAAGGTCTTGACTCCTTTATCCAATTTGCCAGTCTGTGTCTTTTAATTGGGGTGTTCAGCCCATTTACATTTAAGGTTAATATTGTTATGTATTAATTGTATCCTGTCATCATGATGCTAGCTGGTTATTTTGCACATTAGTTGATGCAGTTTCTTCATAGGGTTGTTGGTCTTTATATTTTGGTATGTCTTTGCAGTGGCTGGTACCAGTTTTTCCTTTCCATATTTAGTGCTTCCTTCAGGAGTAAGGCAGGCCTGTTGGTGAGAAAATCCCTCAGCATTTGCTTGTCTGTAAAGGATTTTATTTCTCCCTCACTTCTGAAGCGTAGTTTGGATAGATTTGAAATTCTGGGTTGAAAATCCTTTTCTTTAAGGATGTTGAATATTGGTCGCCTACTTTCTTCTGGCTTGTAGGTTTCTGCAGAGATCTGCTGTGAGTCTGATGGGCCTCCTTTGTAGGTAGTCTGACCTTTCTCTCTGGCTGCCCTTAACATTTTTTCCTTCATTTCAACCTTGGAGAATCTGACGATCATGTGTCTTGTGATTGCTTTTCCCAAGGAGTATCTTAGTGGTGTTCTCTATATTTCCTGAATTTGAAAGTTGGCCTGTCTTGCTAGGTTGGGGGGAGGTTCTCCTGGATAATATCCTGAAGTGTGTTTTCCAACTTGGTCCCATTCTCCCTGTCACTTTCAGGTATACCAATCAATCATAGGTTTGGCCTTTTCACGTAGTCTCATATTTCTTGGAAGCTTTGTTTGTTCCTTTTCGTTCTTTTTTCTCTAATTTTGTCTTTATGCTTTATTTCATTACATTGATCTTCAGTCTCTGATATCCTTTCTTCCACTTGATTGATTTGCTTATTGATACTTGTATATACTTCATGAAGTTCTCGTGCTGTGTTTTTCAGCTCCATCAGGTCATTTATGTTTTTCTCTAAACTGGTTATTCTCGTTAGCAGTTCCTGTAACCTTTTATCAACGTTCTTAGAACATGGTCCTTTAGCTCAGAGGAGTTTGTTATTACCCACCTCCTGAAGCCTACTTTTGTCAATTCATCAAACTCATTCTCTGTCCAGTTTTGTGCCCTTGTCAGAGAGGAGTTGTGATTATTTGGAGGAGAAGAATCATTCTGGTTTTTGGAATTTTCAGCATTTTTGCGCCGGTTTTTCCTCATCTTTGTGGATTTATCTACCTTTGATCTTTGATGCTGATGGCCTTTGGATGGGGTTTTTGGGTGAGCGTCCTTTTGGTTAGTGTTGATGTTATTGCTTTCTGTTTGTTAGTTTTCCTTCTAATAGTCAGGCCCCTCTTCTGCAGGTCTGCTGGAGTTTGCTAGAGGTCCACTCCAGACCCTGTTTGCCTGGTATCACCAGCAGAGGCTGCAGAACAGCAAAGATTGCTGCCTGCTCCTTCCTCTGGAAACTTCATCCCAGAGGGGCACCCACCTGATGCCAGCCAGAGCTCTCCTGTATGAGGTGTCTGTTGACTCTTACTGGGAGGTGTCTCCCAGTCAGAAGGCACAGGGGTCAGGGACCCACTTGAGGAGGCAGTCTGTCCCTTAGCAGAGCTTGAGGAGGCAGTCTGTCCCTTAGCAGAGCTTGAGCACTGTGCTGGGAGATCTGCTGCTCTCTTCAGAGTCGGCAGGCAGGAACATTTAAGTCTACTGAAGCTGCACCCACAGCTGCTCCTTCCCCCAGGTGCTCTGTCTCAGGGAGATGGGAGTTTTATCTATAAGCCCCTGACTGGGGCTGCTGCCTTTCTTTCAGAGATGCCCTGCCCAGTGAGGAGGAATCTAGAGAGGCAGTCTGGCCACAGCCGTTTTTCTGCACTGCGGTGAGTTCCACACAGTCCGAACTTCCTGGCAGCTTCCTTAACACTGTGAGGGGAAAACCGCCTACTCAAGTCTCTGCAGTGGTGGATGCCCCACCCCCCACCAAGCTCAATCATCCCAGGTTGACTTCAGACTGCTGTGCTGGCACTGAGAATTTCAAGCCAGTGGTTCTTAGCTTGCTGGGCTCTGTGGGAGTGGGACCCACTGACCAAGACCACTTGGCTCCCTGGCTTCAGCCCCCTTTGCAGGGAAGTGAACAGTTCTGTCTCACTGGAGTACAAAAAAAACCTCCTGCAGCTAGCTCAGTGTCTGCCCAAACAGCCGCCTCGTTTTGTGCTTGAAACCCAGGGCCCTGGTGGTGTAGGTACACGAGATAATCTCCTGGTCTGCGGGTTGCAAAAGCTGTGGGAAAAGCATAGTATTTGGGCCAGATAGCACAGTCCCTCATGGCTTCCCTTGGCTAGGGGAGGGAGTTCCCTGGCCCCTTGTGCTTCCTGGATGAGGCACTGCCCCACCCTGCTTCTGCTCACCCTCTGCGGGCTGCACCCACTGTCTAACCAGTCCCAACGAGATTATCTGGGTACCTCAGTTGGAAATGCAGAAACCACCCACCTTCTGTGTTGGTCTTGCTGGGAGCTGCAGACCAGAGCTTTTCCTATTTGGGCATCTTGCTAGCTCCCACATATCAATTTTAAAGACACAAACCCAACAGAGAAATGGGGAAAGAGTTGAATAACCACTTCACAACAGAGGAAATCTATATGCCTTCTAAATGTATTAAAAAGAATGTTTAATCTCATAAAGCAATTGCTTTATGAGGTTGAAGTGAGGGGTAAAATCTTGAGTAGCCGTCCTATTTTTTGGATGTCTTGTTCATTGTTGAGGTTGTGGATGATACATCCGGAGCATATGAATAGTATGGCTTTAAAGAAAGCGTGGGATTAAATACACAGTGAAGTGACTTTACACACCCAGGATATTGGAAAAATCTTAAAAGCCTCATGACAAGTATTGGTGTGGACAGAAGAGGATGCATGTTATGTGATTCCATTCATATGAGGTTGCAAAAGTGGCAAAACTAAGCTATGTTGCTTAAAAATGCATTATTTAGTTGGTACAATCATTTAAAAGGAAAGGAAATCATCATCACAGATATCAAGATGGTAGTCTCTTTTGAGGATGGAGGGAGGGAGAGATTTATCATCAGAGACACACAAGAAGGTTTTTCAGGTCCTGGTAATGTTCTGTTTTTTGCTTGGGTTGATTTGCTTATAACTAAACAGAAAGGGTAAATGATCAGTTATGTCAAATGTTATTCACAGGTCAGTTAAGATGAGGGTAAGACTTGGCCATTGAGTTCAGCGAAGTGGAGACTGTTGTTGAAACATAGCACATTGTCTCAGTGAATGGTTGGGGAAAAAATCTTATTTGAATAGGCTCAGGAGACAGTGAGAGAATTGGAGACTGTGTATGGCTCCGAAGAACTCTTTGGAGCAATTTTTATGTATAAAGGAGAAATGTGGTGAGAACTGGGGGTGAGGGGGGATGTAGAAAGCTTTATATAAAATATACAGTATTAGGAGAATATAAGATAAATTTTATGGAATGCGAAAAGCAATGGGGTGAAGGAAGGAAGATAACTTTATGTGTATTTTTTGGTTTTGTGGGGGGAGTGAAAATTTATAATACTTTGTAAAGAGAATTAACATTAAAACTATTTTCTAGTCTTAGAAATATATGGTAGAATTACACATAACATTCATATCTGTCAGTGAAAAGAATCATGGACAACATCCTGCTCAACACCACCTTGCAGAAAGAGAAAGCCAAAAGAGATTAAGTAGTTGTCTAAATTGTGCCGTTAATAATAATCGCAGACCAAAACAGAGTTCCTCCTGCCCTTTCGATCAGAGCTGTTTTTATAGTATTATCTATAATATGGCTTGCTTTTAAATTGTTTTTTAGTCATTATGTTTTATGGTGGAGTTTATTTGGATATCTCAATTAGCCTTTGCTGCATAACAGACTACCCCAAAACTTAGTGGCTTAAAATAGTGATGTGTATTTCTCATGATTTCATGAGTTGGGCTCAGTTGGGACCATTCATGTGGCTATAGTCATTGACAGCTCAACTGGAGCTGAAGGGGCTAAGATGGTCTCATTCATGTGTCTGGGGCCTTGCTGCTTTTTGTTGGCTTGGGCTCTCTTTATCACTCAGTAGTCTAGCCTGGACTTCCTTGCATGGTAGCAGGAGCATTCCAAGAGAGTGAATATGGAAGTCTAGATCCCTAAACTTGGACAACATCACAGCCTTTACATTAAATTAATCAAAGCATATCATCAATCCAGTCCAAATTCAAGGGATGAGGCAACAGGCCCCACCTCTTAGGAGGTGCAAAATATCATCATCATAATTTTTCCATCTGTCATAGATAATTACAAATTATAATTTTAATCATTGAATTTCCTTTTTTTTAAGAGACAGGATCTCACTCTGTCATCAGGGCTGGAGTGCAGTGGTGCTGCAATGATAACCCGCTGCATCACTGCATCCTTGAACTCCTGGTCTCAAATTATCTTCCCACCTCAGCCTCACGAGTGGCTAGGACTACTGATGTGCACCACTACACCTGGCTAATTTTTAAAATTTTTTTATAGAGACAAGGTCGTACTATGTTGCCCAGGCTTGAGTTAATGTCTAATGTTAACTTTTATTTAATATGGAGCTAGGAAGCTGTTGATTCAGAGAATCTAACAATGTAGTTTTGGTCAATATATGAGAAATATAAAAATTCGAAAATAAAAAACATATTAAAAATTAAAGGAAAAAAGCTGTTTTCCAGATTTTATATCCTCTATGATGTAAAACAGGTAAAGAAATGCTTATTTTTAGAAAAAAAATTGGGTTAAAAAATGGGGGAGAAAATTCAATATAGTCTTTGTTGCACAGAATGTTGACATAATCATTATTTTCTCAGATTATTACCTTTAATTTGTTATCATAATCTTTGTTGTTTTTTTGCATGTTACAGAATATACTAGAATGTAATGTGACTGAAAACAGTAGGAGCAATTAAGAGTTTCCCATGAATTAACTTACAATAATAATAAGAGCATATTGCCAGGCACTGTCCTAAATGCATTTGTTTACAATTTCACTTAATTTATTTGACAGCTATGTATATTCAGCACCTACTGTGATCTTTGCACTGTGTCAAGACTTGGGGCTATTACTCTGAATCAAATCGACATGGTTTCTGCATGTTGCCATACCCTAGATAGAAATCAGGGAAGGTTCTCTAAAGGAACTTTCTAAGCCAGGACCTGAAGGATGAGTAGAAGTTAGCTGAGGTGAGAGTGGGAAAGGGAGTAGGAAGTCCTCTGGGGACATGACAACGGCCTTGAAAGTATGTGAGTGAAAGGAACATTAAAATGATTGAAAAATATATTTAGTATACTAAAGCCTAATGTGAAAGGAATGAGGCAAAAAAGAAGTTGGGGAGGTTGCCAGGGGCGAGATTGCAAAGGGCTTTGTAAAATGTGTTGTTATAGAATCTGGATTTTATACCAAGGATCATGGGAAGCCATTGATAGGTTTAGAGAGAGATTTTGTTTGTTTCCTCAGACTGTGTTTTAGAAAAGTCACTGACTGCAGTGACTAGGAGGAGTGTAGCTGGGAAGAGGTAAAGGTTGACCTAGGGGTACCAACAATACAGGTCCTAGATAATGATATGACTTCAGTGATTATGGGAATGAAAAGAAGTATTTAGAGATACTTATGAGGTAGATTTGGTGACTGGATGTGGAGTAGAGGGAGGAGCCCAAGACGACTGACTCTCAGATTTCCTACCTGGAGTGCTGTTACTGAATAGGGACCTAAGTGGAGGAACAGGTTTGAGAAGGAAAGTGTTCTTGTCCTAGACTTGCAACAAATTCCCAGTGAAAATCCTGTATCTCTTTGTATTATGTAGTATTTGAAATGACATTTTGTAAAAGTGACTCTTGTTTAGTAAAATTCAGTCAAATGTAGCAATGCTGCCATAACCTGAATTTATACCTTGAAGCTGAAAGAAAGATTGTAGTTTAGCATTTAGTGATCTGTTACTGTAGTTAATTTTATGAAACAATTTACTTACTGTTACCGTAGTTAATTTTATGAAACAATTTACTTACTGTTACTGTAGTTAATTTTATGAAACAATTTACTTACTGCTTAATTTTTAAAAATTACTTGAAGAGAATAATGGCTAAGAAGCCATATGTGAATACCTGTCTTAGGCCTTTTATTCACATATAAAGTAACTTTATAACCAGTGTTTGTCCAACTTTTAAAAATAAAGTTCATTAAAATAACTTGTAAAAATATTATTTTTTGTCTTTCATGACTCTAGTAAGTAGAATGTTTACATTTATGCTAGAGATGAAAAAAATAAGTAGGATAACTACTTTAAAATAAGTCTGTCTTTCACCAGGTGTGCACATGTATCAAAACATCATGTTGTATGCTATAAATATATACAATTTTATCTGTGAATTTTACCTCAATAAAGTTGGGGCAGGGGAATGAAATATCTCTTATGTGTTCTCTACAAACTGAATATTCTATTACTTTGAATATTTTGTAAGTTTAAAAGTACTTTACAACCTACTTTTTTTTTTCTTTTTTCTTAGGCACTACAAGGGCCCCCAGGGATGGGGAAGTACCAGGAGTGGATTATAATTTCATTTCCGTTGAACAATTCAAAGCACTGGAAGAGAGTGGAGCATTGTTAGAAAGTGGGACATATGATGGTATGTCCCCAAATAACAACACTACCACCCAAAAAACTATCTGAACGACTGGAATTATTTCAGAGGGAATTTGACCAGTATAGTACCACTTTTTGAAAAACTTTTTTTCCTCTCTGTTTTTGAGAAAATTTTATTTTGATGGGGAGATTTGTAATTTATTAATTAAAATGGGATTAAATAATAAGCAAAAAAATCCATCATATTTTAAAGTTGATTGTGAACAATATATTAAAAATCAGCCAAACTGTCCAGTTTATATATTTCATACTAATTCACATTCATCATGTGAACTCAGTGAGTATTTGTTGATTGCATTTTATTTGTAGTTGGAATTCAAAATCTGTACTCTAAAAAACTTACATGTACCTTGACTATCCTGGAAAAAAGAGAATATAAAATTTGGGGAGAAAACAACAAAAACAGAATAATTGGTTTTCTTTTCATTTCTGTTTCCTCTACCCACTTGATTCCATTGATATTTGATATTTGAGATCAATTTCCATTTTTAAATGACGCTTTAAGATCTATTTTTCCCCTTATGTAACATACCCTTCCCTGGCAAGCTTATCCACTTCCATAGCACCCTACGCTATGGTCCATTATTGCTTTTTCATACTATTATAATTGCCTGTTTACAAGCTCTGTGATAGTAATGGTCATGTCTTTCTTACTTGATATTATCTTCAGTGCCTAAAGATAGTGTTCAATAAATATCTAACCTGGAATTCAGCATATCTAAATATGCATTTGTGTTCTATCCAAAAGAGAAATTCTTCATCGTTTCTCTCTTTAGCAGCACCATGATCTCAGAACAGTGAAATCATTATTTACTTTCTCCTTTTTCTCACATTTCACATTCATTTGCCAAATGTCATCATTTCTTCTTTTGTAGCTGCATTCACAATACCCTTCTTTCACTTTCACCACCTCATTGTAGGCCCACTAGAAGAGCTCGTGTGTGGACTATTGCTGTTGATCTCATTTGTTCCAATTTCTTCCACCCTGCCCATTGCTACCATGCTAGTCTTCTTCAAGAGCAGCTTTATCATGTCTCTCTCCTATTCAGAACTTTCAATGATTTCCTTTCATCTGCTAAGTTTAACCTAACTACCTTTTCTGGGCTTAGCGCCCATGACTCATTCATTTGTTCATTCATTTTATCCTGTTTTATTCATTAAACAACCATTTATTAAGTACCTACTATGTGCCAAGCACTAAAAGAGAATCTCGGAATACTGTAATGAGCAAGATTAAAGTGCTTTTGAATTTTTTTTTTTTTTTTAAGAAGCCCTCTCCCCTTAAATGATGAAGATACTCTACGTTTTCTTCCATTAAATATAAGAGCTTGGTATGGACGAAGTGGCATATTACATATTACTAATTGCTGTGTGCTCAATTCAAAGAAAATGCAAATTAAAATAGTTATACATTATTTCACATCCATAGATTGGCAACAATTTTACAGTCTGGTAATTGCAAGAAATAGAAACTCCCATACACTGCTGGCAAGAGTATAAAATGGTATAATCCTTCTGGAGAGCATCGTGGCAGTAGCTGGTAAATTTGAAGATATACATAACTCTGACCTAGCAGTGCCCCTCTCTAGACATCTACTCAGGAAAAACTGTTGCCCATATGCATATGTAGACACATATGGGAATATTTGTTACAGTGTGAAACAGTTACAGAATGGAAACAACTCTCCTTTAGTAGAATGAATAACATACATTTTAATTTGTTCATAAAAATGGACTGCTATACAACAGTTCAATGTACTGGATTTGTAGGTATCAACATTAATAAGTCTTAAGAGGCATAAAAAGTATAAAATTATATAAAGGTATAAAAATGTATAAAAAGAAAGTTACAAAAGGATATGTACATTATACTATTTATGAAAAAATATGTGAAATATTAGGAAAATACTCTGTGAAGCTTTTATGAAAACAATAGTATTTACGTGTTATAGATGCATATATACATATCCTAGATGTATATTCAGGAGGAAAGACACATATCAACTTCAGGACAGCTCAGGGAGGGAGTGGCTATAGGGACAGGAAGTTAGGGCTTTAATTGTAGATGTGACCATATATATATATATCCTTAAAGAGAAAAAAAGGGAGATTTAAAAGCAATCTAGCAATAATATCTAGATGATGTGTATATAAATAAATACATGTACATATACTTATATAAGTAAATTTTATAAATAGATATTTCTAATACTATTCTGATACTACAGTCTGTAATTTTATATATGTTTGAAATATTGAATAGTTGGCAGTTCTGCAAAAATGAAAAAGCCTTCAGAAAATTAAAAAAACCTTCAAAACAGCCCTAAAACAATGAAAAACTTTGTCAGTAACTATAGTTAGGGTTCACAAACCTTGGAATTGTATACTGTATCTGAAAACTTGGTATTTACCAACATCTCAAGAAAAAATAGATCTAATTTTATTTATTTATTTATTTTTATTATTATTATACTTAAAGTTCTAGAGTACATGTGCACAACATGCAGGTTTGTTACATGTGTATAAATGTGCCATGTTGGTGTGCTGCACCCATTAACTCATCATTTACATTAGGTATATCTCCTAATGCTATCCCTCCCCCCAGATCTAATTTATTTATAAACAATGCTAGTTTTTTTTTTAATCTAAGCCCCATAATTATCTTTTTAAACAAGGAAACTGCCCAAAATTATTATGAAGTCCTAAAATCTTTTCAGTGATTATGTATGGCAGTCATCATATCCTGCATTTTTATATTTTCCCCTTAGAAAAAGGTTACATTTTCTCGAGTTAGATAATAATTACCAAGAATTCTCGGTAAGATGTGTTTTTAGTAGTACTACTACCTTACTTAGAAAAAGTGGACTTTTTATTTCTGTCATGGTATATCCAGTTTCCTTGATACTGTGATTAATGGGCATAATTCAGGAAAAATAGAGACCCTCGAACCTCCTAATCCCCAGCCAAATCTCTGTTTGGTGTATTTCTGTGCCGGCTGCCCCAGAGAAGCATGACTGGTGTTTTCATTGGTTCTTTGCTTTACTTCTGAGCTAGAAAGTTTGCAGAAAGTTTAGTCTGTTTTCATACAAATCTTTGCATCCATCTGTACAACTGGAGTAACTCCATTTCAAATATGGATTTGGAAACAAGGGAGTAGGTAAGTAGGGAGAGACAGGATGTCATTGAAAAGTTTTTTAGTTTGATTTTATTGTTTTGTCTTCATTATTTTAATGACAATTACTGCTGAAAGTCAAACTTCCAAAGAATTCATGTTAAATGTTTTCCCCCTCAAAACATGCACAATTTAAGGTAAACTATGTAATATCTAGATTTGTCTCAGCATTATGGGGAAGAACCTATGCTATTTTCCATCTAGGAAAAATCAGTCAATTATCTACCTCATTAATTTACCTTAGGTGAATGAGCATCTTAATTACTTCCTTAGGAGCTAAGGAATTTGGTTAGAAAATATGATTTTAGAAAAATCATGAGTATTTTATTCTCTAATCATATATATATTTCTCTAACGTTAGCATAATGATTAATAGAATGTCAAAAGTAGTAGGAACCACGAACTGTTAATGTGGCTAGACCTGTTGAGTGCTTTCCCATATTATTTGGCGGCCTAGTGGGAACTGCATGACAAATTGAGAAGATACTCAATTGTTTTCACTCTTTTCTGGAACATTTATTTTTACTGCAAAAATTACAGATTCTCAAGAGAAAATTAAAGTATTTCTTGCTTTCCTGAGAGTAAGCCAATACTGAATTATCCTGCTGATGTCTCTATTTGTTCAATAAATTGTCAGATAAAATAATAGAATGCTCAGAAAAACTTTTAAAAATTACCCTTACATAAACAGCCTACATTTTTATATGATCTGGTTAGTTCTTAGCTTAACCTTTACCCACATACTTCCTCATTTTACCAAAATAGTTCATTATGTTACACATTAGAACAAAATTATTTCAGTTAGTTTTATCCTCATTTACCCCCACCTTCTATGCCAATTAGTCTTACATGACAGCATCAATGCATTTAAATTCACAAATTATGTCCTAATTCAGAACCCATGTAAGGCAATCCCTGTAGGAATGAATAATCTGCTTACATACAGTCAACTTCCTGGCCTTAAACAAATAGTATTAAGATATTAGATAATATATGGTGAAGAGCACTTGAGAAATTAGTTCTTTCCCCTATTTCTGCTCTCTCTTCTCCTAAGATGAGTGTTTTGAGTGCTTTGGACTCCTTTTGGCCAATGGTAGATATTTCCTTTTTTTTTTTTTTTTTTTTGAGGCAGAGTCTCACTCTGTCACCCAGGCTGGAGTGTAGTGGCACAATCTCAACTCATTGGAACTTCTGCCTCCTAGATTCAAGTGATTTTCCTGCCTCAGTCTCCCGAGTAACTGGGATTCACAGGCATGTGCCGCCATACCTGGGTAATTTTTGTGTTTTTAGTAGAGATGGGTTTCGCCATGTTGGCCAAGCTGAACTCAAACTCCTGACCTCAAATGATTCGCCCATCTCGACCTCCCAAAGTGCTGGGATTACAAGTGTGAGCCACCATGCCCACCCCTATGGTAGATATTTCAAAACTTCTTTGTGAAAAACAGGGCAGAGACATACACTAGGTCAAATTGCTCTGACTCTGACTTCAACATTAGTAATTTCAGCAGCTATTTTATTCACTTCAGGAAACTTCTATGGAACTCCTAAGCCTCCAGCAGAACCCAGCCCTTTTCAGCCAGATCCAGTTGATCAAGTCCTCTTTGATAATGAGTTTGATGCAGAATCTCAAAGAAAACGAACTACGTCTGTCAGCAAGATGGAAAGAATGGATAGTTCTCTTCCTGAAGAGGAAGAAGATGAGGACAAGGAAGCTATTAATGGCAGTGGAAACGCAGGTTTGTAAATAGATGAACAATTTCTAACTGATCTTCTAGATTGATTTTACTATTACGTTGAATTAAAAGCACTAAAATTTTTTACAAAGCGTATGGAGAGCAAGTGATTGTATTTTAATTTTTTTGTAAAGGTTGTATGTGGAGCAAAGTGTATTTCTATAGACCATCCTATAAGCTAAAGTGAGTTGTCCCAATTTGGATAAATCAATGATAAACTATCATTAGTAATAAAATATATGCCATTACCCTGCTGTTTAAAATATTTGAGATTTGCCTCTGATGTTGCAATATGGGAGTCTTGTTGGCCTATGTCTTACTCTACAGGATGTAAACAATATATGGATGTCTTAGAATGTAGACTTCAGCCTAAACAAAGTAAATAGGATTTGAAAGTATGCTGATAAAAATTATCTAAAAGGTTGGTTTATAATATTTTGAATTTAAATTTTGGATTCACTCAAAGAAAAATTTCAAATATGAGACCCTTCATTAAATGTAAAACCAACAGAAATTCAGTGGTGAAGAATCTGCTCCTTTTGAGTAGCCCTAATTAATGTGGTGATTGCTTAGAAGGTTATTAGACTCATAACAGAGTATAACTAGGAAACCATAGAATCACAGCTGAGCTTATTCAGTGGTATTCATTGCAAAAATTCCATTCAGAACACTAGAATGTAAACTTCATAGGGCTGGAGTTTTCCTTTTTTTGTTTACTGTTCTATCCCTTCCATCAAAAACAGTGCCTGGTATGTAATAGGAACTAAAATCCTCAAATTTGCAGAACACATTTCCTTATCATTTTCCCAAAGCACCCTAATCTTTTTCTTCATCAATTATTAAAATTTGATATGTATATTTATTGAGTTAATACATTCATTGTTTATGTCTCACTCCAGAGTGTGAGTTCTGTTTTATAGTCCTATCTTTTACATAATACATTTAATGTTAAATGGATTACCCCAATGTATTTAAATGTAAATACTAAAAACAGGTTTTAAAAGGTTTAGGTGAATTCACATCTAGTTTTTAGGAGTTCCTAAGGGAAATCATCATACCATTGAGCCTTTTAATGTTGATATCAGCTTTGCTATCCCACAAAATTAAGTCTGTTAACATTTAAAAATGCTAAACAGTAGGATTGGAGACCATGAATCTTTCCCAATATGGGAATTTATATGTTCTTGATTTAAGGGAAAAGAAAATATTCTTTTTTTACTTCCTAATACAGAGCCTTTAATTGATCACTGCAGTTCTTTTAGTGGTAAACTTGTTTGTAATCTCTATAGTTTATGCTTCATGTAAGTCACTTGTTAAACTGATGTTATATACTCTTTGATGTTAATATTTAAAGGGAATATATCCAAGGGTGTGTGGGAGGCGGTTCGTATACTACCTCTTATGTATAGATACCATAGGACACTTACATAGAATTACATATTTCTTTGTAATAGAAAATATACAGGACATTTAAGTGAAAAAATAAAAAGCACCTGCCTACAAACAGAATTCACCTTCTGAATAAGTATGAACTGTAGTTGTTAGTTAACTAATCAAAGTTAGGGAAATATACTTTGTGTGTTGCTTTTGTTGTTTTTTGTTTGTTTGTTTGTTTGTTTTGAGACAGAGTCTCCCTCTGTTGCTCAAGCAGGAGTGCAGTGGTGCAGTCTTGGCTCACTGCAATCTCTGTCTCCTAGGCTCACACAATTCTCATGTCTCGGCCTCCTAAGTAGCTGGGATTACAGGCATGTGCCACCCTGCCCAGATAATTTTTGTGTTTTTAGTAGAGACAGGGTTTCACCATGTTGGCCAGGCTGGTCTCGAACTCCTGGCCTCTGGTGATCCGCCTGCCTTGACCTCCCAGAGTGCTGGGATTACAGGTGTGAGCCACCGTGCCCGGCCTGTGTATCGCTTTTGAATCCCTGCCTTGAAAAATCAGAAAATTGTTCAGGAGTAGAAATGAGGAGAGGGTAGGTAGAGGTTTATTTGTGCACACCAGTATGTTTATTATTTTATATCTTGCTGTGAAGAAATAACCCAAAAGAATGTTAAAATGGCCATGTACAATAACATATGTTATGTAATAATTATATTTTTTTTCTAAGAAATGGTTTTATATAAAGAACATCTTCCCAAGTCATTGGCTATTAAGCAAACTCTTTTATTCAATTGCTTGGAACTATATTAAGAAAAGTATTATAGATCATATACTTGCTTTTACTTTTCTCCAACATGGTTATTTCCCAAGAATGTAACTCCTTTCCAGATTGATATAGATCATATACTTGCTTTTACTTTTCTCCAACATGGTTATTTCCCAAGAATGTAACTCCTTTCCAGATTGATTTTTCCATTAGTCACCTTTTAATTTCTATCATTTTTTCTGCATACAAAATAAATCATGTGTTTGATTCATTTATTTATTCAACAAATATGTAGTGAGCACTTACTAGAATACTAAATGCCATTGTGCTAAATGCTAGCAATAAAGCAGTGAACAAAACGGACGAAAACCTGTCATGAACTATACTTTCTGGTGGGAGAGACGGAACTGGCCAACTTAAATGAATAACATACATGGTGTGTTAGATGGTGTTACAGAGAAAAATGAAGCAGAGCAGGAGGTGGTAAGATGTGGTGGTCAAGGTTTGCAATTTTAGATAGTGTGGAAGAAAAGACTTGAAAGAATCGAGTGAGTAAACTCAGGATATCTGGGAGAAGAGCATTCTAGACAGACAGAACTAGAGGTACAAATGCCCAGAGATGGGAACATACCTAGAATATTCAGGCAATAGCAAGGAAACCAGAGTGGTTGGATACAATGTGGACAATGCATTCTATGTGGTTGGAGCAGAGTGATGGAAGGCAATAGAATAGAATAGTAACCTAACATCATTTAGATAATGATGGGTATGAGGAGGGAAGAATGCATATAATAAAGCATCTTGTAGGTCATTGGAAGAATTTTGGTTTTTATTCTGAAATGAGAAACGATTATGGGGTTTTGATTCAAAGAGTAACATGGTACAACAGTTTTTAACAGGCTTACTCTGACTACTGTATTGCGAATAGGCAAAAGGAGGACATGGGCAAAATACCCTAACTGGGATACCAGTTAGGAGGTTATTGAATGTGCAAGGAAGAAAGTGATCAGATGCTGCTGATAACTCAAGTAGGATGGAACTGAGAAATGATCATTGGATTTAGCAATGTAGAGGTTATTGATGACCTCGATAAGAATAGTTTAATGATAGGAATTCAAAAGCCTTGTTGGAGTGAGGTCCAGAGAGAAGTGGAAGAGTGGAAGTGGAGGTAGCAAATATAAACTATTTCAAGGTGGTTTGGTATAAAGAGGAGAGAAATAGGTTGGCTGCCAAGGGATAAAGAGAATTATTTTCTTTTTACTGAACTGGGAACATGTTTTTATGTGGTTGGATATGATCTAATAGATAGAGAAGACTGGTGATGCAGGAAGGAGAGTGAAAGAATTGCTGTAGGCAAGAGAAGATGGGATATAATTTATAATTGGAGGGTTAGCCCTAGCTAGGAGTACAGTTCTTCCACAGTAACAGATGGTGGAGTCAATGGGCACAGTTGCTGTGTAGATGTGATAGTGGGAGTTTGTGGAAGTTTTCTTCTGCTTGCTTCTATTTTGTTAGTGAAATAAGACACAAGGTCATCAAATGAGATGAGGGATAAGGGAAAAGTAGTGGATGGTTTAACGAGAAAGAAGGTATGAAATAATTATCTTGGAGAATGTCAGAGTGAATCAACTAAAGAAATGTGCTATGATCATCATGCATAATTAAATGCCCACTTAAGGTTAATGATCATGAATTTAAAGTAAACTTGTCAATATTGCCTGTATTCAGCTGCATATGCTGACATGGAGTAGGTGGAGAGTAGGATTTAAGCAGAGTTCTGATTTAACCAGGCAGTATTATGAAGTAAGGTTAGGGCAAAGGAATCAGGAATATTTACAAGGGAATAATTATAGTGGTTCATCATGGAATTTAAGTTGGGTTAGCAGGGCAATGGGGAAATGGGTAGAGGATAAAGAATAGTGAAAGGTAGTAAATAGTAGGGCATGGTTACATAAAGAATGGTTGGAGTTGAAATACTATAGACAAGGATATCTAAGGATATATAAGATCTCTCTCAGATTCTCTGAATCTGAGCCATTGCCTGCAATTTGAAGTTGTTATAGTGATATTACATAGCATCGTTTAAGTTTTAGAAACAAGTTTTAAGTACACGAATTGTGAACTCCCTAGACAGTACCCAAATTTTAGTATTCTTACCTACATTATGGGCTTTGGGACTCTAAAAGGATTTTAATATTACTAAACAGAATTATATTTAACAACATGAACTGTATTGAGTGTAATTTTTAAAAATTACTGTTATTTAAAGGCCAGTGTTAAATGTGTACAAGGCAGCTTAGGATAGCAGGTAAGAGCATGGACCACTTAGATTCAATTCATGGCTTTGCTGTTTATTGGCAGTGTAATTTTGACTAAGTTAACTTAACCTCTCTGTGCCTTAGTTTTCTCAGTCTATAAAACAAGGAGATTAATAATAGATACTCACAGGGTTGCTGTGATGATTATGAGTTAACATATAGAAAGCACTTAAAATAGAGCCTGACACATAAAAGGACCACATTAGTGCTGCTGTAGCTGCTGTGGCTTATTAGGATTTATACTGAATTAATTCTAGTGTTGTTTTTTGCTTCTTTCCCAGACTAGCATCAGAGGTGCTATACAGAGTTAATTGTCAATTACTAGGGGAAAAGAGTTGAATATGTTGGTTATTTTAAAATTTATAGCAGAATGTGGACATAATAGACAAGAAATTTGCAATATTTATGTATTTGGAATTTTTTTAGAAATGAAAGGTGCTGTTTGAAGAAGAATATAACTTTACCTACTTTTCACACTGTTCTGTTTTGAACAATGGCAGAAAACAGAGAGAGGCATTCTGAGTCATCTGACTGGATGAAGACTGTTCCAAGTTACAACCAAACAAATAGCTCCATGGACTTTAGAAATTATATGATGAGAGATGAGACTCTGGAACCACTGCCCCAAAACTGGGAAATGGCCTACACTGACACAGGGATGATCTACTTCATTGAGTAAGCAAATGTCTCTATCCTTCTAACGTGCCCTAACATGTTGAGGATTGTCTAAGATTTTTTTAAACCTCATTTTAGACACATACCTTTTTCAGAAGACTCATTTTTTTTCTTTCTTTAAAAATATTTTTCATAAAACTGACAGTTGATTTTTAATCAGATTTAATCTGACACTTTATTTTTATTTGACTTGGATAAAGGAATACTGTATTTGACTTCTGGTTTTATAAGAGCAAGAGGATTAAAAACAGTTCATGAATGGTGAAAAATGTAAAGAATAAAGGGTATTTTGCTTTGCTTTTTAAAAAGCTTTTAGGTAGATTGTCCAGCTTAATGAGATTTCAAGAATTGTCATCATGAGTAGGAGCATATTATTATCCGAATTAAATATTTTCAGTCCTAGAGTTTGAGTTTGATGTGTTCGGGCAATATAGTTGAATGATGTAGAAGAAAATATCACTGATCATCAGAGTAATTGGTACAAATTTAAGTTCACAAAAAACACTATTTTTATGGAAAAGCACTATTAATGTAATATTTATAGAGGTACTGATTACCATATGTATTAGATCAACCTAAAATTGTATGTTGTTTGTACTAGAGAATAATATGCAAATAATTATTGGAAGTTTTATCATGAAGAATTTTTATATTCTCATGTAGCTGTAATTCTCATCGTAAAGTAATTTGCCCAAAGGTAGAATATTAATGTAGTAAAGCTACAGAATATAACAATTAAATAACGGTTAAAATATTTGGGTCTAGGCACTACACTCAAAGAACATATACTCAGAAATGAATTTGGAGTGGGGGTCTTGAATCTGTTTCCTCAGATGGTCCCAATTCCATTCCCTTCCAAAAGAGTGAGTGTCTTGCTATACTAAATAGGATTCTAGTTTTTAAAATACATGGATCTTTGGATGTGTAGCGTTCTTTTTACTATAGATTGCACGTTATTGATGAGGTTATACATTTATATAAACATTCATGACCACAATTATACAAAACAGGTACAGCCAGGTGGTATATTCTTCTTTATAGACAACTTTAAGGGATTTGTTAAGGGAAATTTAGACTTTTGACTTTCATGCTGACTTTAGAACTAAGCCCCAAAATAAGGTGTAGAGTCATTAGAAGTAGCCAAAGTATCTTTAAAAACAGATTATGAGACATTTAATCTGACAGTACTTCACCCTGCAAACAGGGCTAAGTTAGTAAATTAAAGGGGGAGAAGAATTTATAAAAAATCTTTTTATAGTTTAATATATGTAAATGGATTAAAGATCTAAATGTAAGACCTGAAACTATAAAAAGGAAGAAAACATAGGGAAAAAGCTGTACAACATTGGATTTGCCAAGGACTTTTTAGATATAACACCAAAAGCACAGGCAACAAAAGCCAAAGTAGACAAAAATGGACTACATCAAACTTTAAAATTTCTGCATAGCAAAGCAAACAACAGAGTGAAAAAGCAGTATATAGAATGGGAGAAAATATTTATAAACCATATATATTATAAAGGGTTAATATGTAGAATATAGTTAAATATTTGCTGCTAGATAAAGCTGTTTCGTTTGGTATAGCCAATATGGTTGATCTGTATTACTGCTGCTGTTGAAAAATGCAACTGTAAGAAAATAATGTTCATATAGGTTTATAGACTTTAGTTCTTATGTTTTGGGAATAGCCCCTATGGATATTTCTTTTCATTGGAAAATGTTGGGTAAAATTTTAGCAAATTGCCTACATCTGCTGATTTAGCAATAAAATTTTGGATCATGGGAACCTAAGTTAAGCTTTTCTCAAGTGGCAGTTTTTAGTTGGGTTTAGCAAGGTATTTTCGTGTTGTTGATGTTCTTATTGTTGTTCTTATTGTTGTTTCCTAACAATCTATGTGGCTCCTAGGCCCCTGAGTTCTCATCCTTTTCATTTTCTAAAATTTTTTTTTTAAGCAAAAAACTTTTAAGTTTGGGGAGATTATTTCTCTAATAGCATGAGTAATAGAGACTTTCTAGAGATAATCTCACTTTTTTCTACAGAAATTAGCTATTATTCAGCATATTAAAAAGTGTTTTGGCCAGGCACGGTGGCTCACGCCTGTAATCCCAGCACTTTGGGAGGCCGAGGCAGGCGGATCATGAGGTCAGGAGATCGAGACCATCCTGGCTAGCATGGTGAAACTCCGTCTCTACTAAAAATGCAAAAAATTAGCCGGGCACGGTGGCGGGTGCCTGTAGTCCCAGGTACTCGGGAGGCTGAGGCAGGAGAATGGCGTGAACCTGAGAGGCGGAGCTTGCAGTGAGCCGAGATCGGGCCACTGCACTCCAGCCTCTGTGACAGAGCGAGACTCCGTCTCAAAAAAAAAAAAAAAAAAGTGTTTCTATCTCATTCTACCAGCTAGTATTATACCTGGCAATGGCTGCATAGCTCTACAAGTAGCTCAGCGGTTACAAAAGGTATAGAAGATGTGAGTAATTCCCTGAAACCTTATTGGCTTCATTTTCTAAGAGTGGTCAAGGTACAGATTAGTGAGTTTATTTCATGTTAAACACACTCATGAAATATAACTTGTTTACATTCATTGTTACTAATTAATAACAGTTAATTACTTCAGTTAAGTATGACATGGTATTCCAATAATAACTTTAGGCAAGAGAATCACTTGAGCCCAGGAGTTCAAGACCAGTCTAGACAACATAGCCAGGCCTCTCTCTACAAAAAAATTTTTTTCAGTTGTTAGGCATGGTGGCACACACCTGTAGTCACAGCTACTTGGGAGCCTGAAGCAGGAGGATCACTTGAGCCTAGGAAGTCAAGGCTGCAGTGAGCTGTGATCATGCCGCTGCACTCCAACCTGTGCAACAGAGCAAGACTCTGTCTCAGAATAATAATAATAATAATAACAATAACTTTAATTTACATTTTATTCCTTTCCTATGTATTTTCTTCCATGACTTTTTCTTTCTTTAATATCTTTGTATGTCAGATATTTAAACTAACACTGTTTGTCCACTAAGTAATGAGATAGTTTCATTTCAGCATTAGTATCTGCTGCATGGTGACCTGGTCTGAAACTAACTGACTATGACATATAATGAAATTAAACAGATACTGCTCTCTAAAGTCATCTTTGGCCTATCATAAAATGAAGCAGGGGCAGGATATTTTTATTCCTCCCTTTTTTCCTGTGTGGATCATGCTGATGAAAGCTTAGTTTTGTAGAGCGGAGTTTAACTATACCTGTTGCTTTTACTTGCATGTGGCAGAAACAGCCACTTTAAAACTCTTTATTTTATTCTATTTTATTTTAAAGAGTCCCTGAGGGCAGGAGCTCTATCTGATGTTTATTTATCTTTATATTCCAGCTCCCCGCACAGTACCTACGTATCACAGGCACACAAGAAATATAGTACTTTTTGAAGGGAAGAAGGAAGGAGTTCAGCCAGTGAGCAAACAAGGTTTTCAGTGCGGTATTGTTGGCTAGATAATGCACAGTATGTGGCTATGCACCCACCTTTTGAAACATTTTTAACTGCTTAAATAGTGTCTGTTATTCCATACTTGGCATTTTAGGCCTTCTTTACAGTCTCTTGATTCTCAAGTTAGTGCCTCTAGCATTACCATTCCTTTATGGAAATTTTGAAGTAGACTGAGAACAATAGGGTTAATGAATGAATCTGAGGAATACAAATGGAGCCTGTCGGAGATTAATGTTCAAACATCATATGTCTTTTAGTCACTTTTAATCTTTACTTTTGAAATAATTTTCTCCTCCTTTATTTTACTGTTTCTAATTAAAATCTTTATTCTACAGCCACAATACCAAGACAACCACCTGGTTGGATCCTCGTCTTTGTAAGAAAGCCAAAGCCCCTGAAGACTGTGAAGATGGAGGTAGAGATTCAGAAACTTATTCTATCATACTTATTCTCTTCATCCTTTCTTGCTCTTCTTGCTCAGATAATGGGTTTTCCAAAACCCTAAACAAACCATAATGTACACAAGCAAAAAAGCAGTGGGTGGATATCATAATCAACTGACTGTGGTAATTATGTCATTACATCTAACTTTTTGAGAGATTTCATTTCTTTTTCAGGATTACATAACTCTCTATTAAAAACAACAGCAACACTAAAATACATTTGCCCTTTTGTTGACATCTGTCCTGAAGACAGACTTTTAAAATTCTAAATAAATATTTAAAAATTAGGCACATCCTCAACCATAAGCTAGGTTTATCATGTCTTATGAAGTTTTTAAAGTATATTTAATTTAGTATACATTACAGTAGATATGCAAGTATCTATAGCTATTCCTTAGCCATTTACAGCAGCAGTAGAAATTCAATGAAAGTCTTTAATATAGGCCCCCACACATATACACACTTACTTTTTACTGCTTAAAGGAAAAATTATTTCTCTAAGAATCATCAGATAATAGCACTTATCTGTCTTATATATTATAGGTTATATTTAACAGTATAGTTTTGAGCTGAGTGTGGTGGCACAAACCTGTAGTCCTAAAGCTATATGGGGAGCTGAAATGGGAGGGTTGCTTGAGCTCAAGAGTTTGAGATCACAGTGAGCTATGGTCATGCTACTGCACTCCAGCCTGGGCAACAGAGAGAGACCCTGTCTCTAAAAACTAATAAACAAATGAATTGTTAAAAAGAGTAGAGTTTTGTAAATAAGTATAGAATTTATTCCATCCAAAATTGTTTGCTATGTCTTTACCTTTGCAGATGAATAAAATTTGCATTTTTGTATTACTAATCAGAAACTATGTATTAATTGGTTTTAAAAAATAAGTGGCATAAAATGAGGTTCACAGTAGTCCTCCTTGTATTGAAGTCCAATCTATAAAAAGAAACAGAATTTACACATATATTGTTCAGCATGATTATAATATAATATTAAGACTTTTCTAGGAAGAAGCAATCGGAAAATGGAATTGTTTAAAATTCTTTCTACAATGGCATCAGAAAAGTTAGATAGCTTGGAACAAATCTTCTGAACAATGTGCAAGTTCTCAACACTAAAAACTACAAAACATAATTGAAAGACATTAAGGAAGACTTAAAATAATTGACAAGAGGCTGGGCATCGTGCTCATGCCTGTAATCACAGCCAAGATGGATGGATCACTTGAGCCCAGGAGTTCAAGAACAGCCTGGGCAACAGGGTGAAACCCTGTCTCTACTAAAAGTACAAAAACTCACTGGGTGTGGTAGCATGCGCCTGTAATCCCAGCTACTCAGGAGGCTGAGGTGAGAAGATCGCTTGGGCCCAGGAGGTTGAGGCCGCGGTGAACCATGATCACGCCACTGCACTCCAGCCTGGGTGACAGAATGAGACCCTGTCTCAAAATACTAATACTACTAATAATAATAATTGACAAGATATATTATGTTCATTAGCCAAAGAACCTTAAAAAGAAAAAGACAAAGTTGGAAGACATAGGGTACCAGACTGAAGACTTATTTTAGAGCTACAGTGATAAAGACAGTTTGGTATTGGCATAAGGATAGATAAATAGATCAGTGGAACAAAATAGAGAGTCTAGAAATCAATACACATGTATGTAGTCACTTTATTTTCAACCAAAGTGCCAACTGATATGGAAAAATGAACCTCAGTTATACCTCACTTCATACAAACAGTTCATTTCAGATGAATCAAAGACCTCAGCATAAAAGCTAGAACCACAAAGCTTTTGGAAGAAAATATAGGAGAGTGTCTTCATGATGTCAGAATTGGCAAAGATTTCTTAACAGGCCACAAAAAATATGAACCATAGGAGAAAAAGTTAATATTTTGCATGTAACAGAAATTTTAAAATTCTCTTCATCAGAAAACACCGTTGAAAAATGAATAGACAAAGTCACAGACTTTGCAATATATATTTGCTGAAGGAATTAATTTCAGAATCTATAAGAACTGTTTACAACTCAATAATATTGCCAAATTTTAAAATGGGCAAAATATTTTAATAAACATTTCACCAAAGAAAATATACAAACAGCTCATAAAAACATGAAAAGATATTTAAAATTATTAATCATTAGGTGTTTTGCAAATTAAAACCACTCTGATCTACTACTTTACACCCACTAGAATGAGTATAACAAAAAAAAACAGATGGTAAGTAATCTTGGGGAGGATAGGGAGAAACAGTAACCCTTGTACATTGCTGTGCCATTGGAAAATGGTATAGCCACTTTGGAGAACAGTTTGGCAGTTTCTTAAAAGGTTAAATATGAATTTACCATATGACCTAGTAAATTTTCTCCTAGGTATCTACCCAAGAGGAATGAAAATAAAAGTCCTCATAAAGACTTGCATGCAAATATTCATAGCAGCACTATTCATAATAGCCAAAAAGTGGAAACACCCCAACTGTCCATTAACCAATGAGTAGATAAATCAAATGTGCTATAACCTACGATGGAATACTATTGAGCAATAAAAAGGAACAAAATACTATACATGCTATATGTATGAACCTCAAAAACATGCTAAGTGAAAGAAATTAGACATAATAGGCCAGATATTGTATGGTTCTCTTTGTATGAAATTTCCAGAATAGGCAAATCTGTGGAAACAGAAAATAGGTTACTGGTTGCCTTGGGCTAAGGATAAGAATAGAGATTAACTGTTAACAGCATGAGGAATCTTATTGGAGTTATGAAGACGTTTTAAAACTGGATTGTGGTGATGGTTGTACAATTCAGTAAATTATTAAAAATTATTGAACTGTATACTTAAAACAGATTAATTGTATATGTAAATTATACCTCAATAAAGTTGTTTTTAAAATGGCCAAAGGACTTATGCACTTCACAAAAGAAGATAAAAGAAGAGTCAAGAAGAATATGAAGAGGTGCTCATCATTAGTTATCACTACAATGAGATACCATCAACACCCACTACAAGGGCTAGAGATACCATCTACATCCTTTAGAAGGACTAAAGTACACTGACGGTCAGCAGAAACCTTACATGCCAGAAGGGATTGGAGTTCTATCTTTAACCACCTTAAACAGAATAAGTGTCAGCCAAGAATTTTGTATCCAGCAATGCTAAGTTTCATAAATGAAGAAGAAATAAAGTATTTTTCAGACAAGTAAATGTTGAGGGAATTTGACATTACCAGATCAGCCCTACAAGATATGGTAAAAGGAGTTCTAAATCTTCAAACAAAAAGTTGATATGCACCAGAATAGAACCTCTTGAAAGCATGAAACTTACAGGACTGCCAGGCACAGTGGCTCACACCTGTAATCCCAGCACTTTGGGAGGCTGTGGTGGGCGGATAATGAGGTCAGGAGTTCAAGACCAGTCTGACCAACATGGTGAAACCCCATCTCTACTAAAAATACAAAAATTAGCCAGACATGGTGGTGGGTGCCTGTAATCCCAGCTACTCAGGAGGCTGAGGCAGGAGAATTGCTTAAACCCAGGAGGTGGAGGTTGCAGTTAGCTGAGATTGCACCACTGTACTCCAGCCTGGGCAACAGAGTGAGACTGCCTGCCATCCGCCCACCACCACCCCCCTCCAAAAAAAAAACTCACAGGACCTATAAAGCAACAGCACAGTGAAGAAAACAAAGTACTAGGTAACAATCAACATGATGACTGGAATAGTACCTTATATCTCAATATTAATGTTGAATGTAAATGGTCTAAATGCTCACTTGAAAGAAAAGGATTGGCAGAATGGATAAAAATTCACAAACCAAATGTCTGCTGTCTTCAAGAGATTCATCTAACACATAAGGATTCCTATAGACTCAAGGTGAAAGAGTGGAAAAAGATATTTCACACAAATGGAAACTCAAAGTGAGCAGGAGTAGCTATTGTTATGTCAGAGAAAACAGATTTTAAAGCAACAACAGTTAAAAAAAGACAAAGAAGGTCATTATACAATGATAAAATGATCAATTCAACAAGAAGATATTGCAATACTAAATATATATACACCTAACTCTAGAGCCCCCAGATTCATGAAACAATTACTGTTAGACCTAAGAAAGGAGATATCAACACAATAATAGTAGGGGACTTCAACACTCCACTGACAGCACTAGATAGATCATTGGAGCAGAAAATCAGCAAACACTGGACTTAAACTACACTCTAGAACAAATAAACCTGACAGATATTTACAGAACAATTCTACCCAAGAACTGCAGAATATACATTCTTCTCATCAGTACATGGAACATTCTGCAAAGTAGACCATGTGATAGGCCACAAAACAAGTCTCAATAAATTTTTAAAACTCAAAATCATATCAGGTATCTTCTCAGACTACAGTAGAATAAAACTAGAAATCAACTCCTAAAGGAACCCTAAAAACTATACAAATGCATGGAAATTAAACAGTCTGCTCCTAAGTGTTTTTTGGGTTAAGAACGAAATCAAGATGGAAGTGTTAAAATTATTTGAAATGAATGATAGTAGTGACATAAGTTATCAAAACCTCTGAGATACAGCAAAGCAGTGCTGAGAGGAAAGTTTATAGCACTAAATTGCTACATCAAAAAGTCTGAAAGATCACAAATTGACAACGTAATGTCACACCTCAAGGAACTAGAGAAACAAGAACAAACCCAAAGTTAGTGGAATAAAAGAAATAACAGAAGATCAGAGCAGAATTAAATGAAATTGAAACAAACAAAAACAGTAGGCCAGATACAGTGGCCCATGCCTATAATCCCAGCACTTTAGGAGGCCAAGGCAGGCAGATTGCTTGGGAATTTGAGACCAGCCTAAGCAACATGGTGAAACCCTATTTCTACAAAAAATACACAAATTAACCAGGTATGGTGGTGCCGACCTGTGGTCCCAGCTGCTCCACAGGCTGAGATGGGAGGATTACTTGAGCCCAGGAGGCAGAGGTTGCAGTTAGATGAGACTGTCCCACTGCACTCCAGTCTGCGAAACAGAACGAGATTGTCTCAAAAAATAAAAAAAGTCAAAGTGTGTGTATGTGTGTGTATACACATATATATACGTGTACACATACACAGAAGATCAAAGAGACAAAAAGCTGGTTATTTGAAAAAGATATACAAAATTTATAGACCATTAGCTAGATTAACCAAGAAGAGAAAAAATTCAAATAAGCCCAATTAGAAATGAAAATGAAAATGAAAATGGAGACATTACAACAAACACCACAGAAATACAAAAGATAATTTGAGGCTACTATGAATAAGTGAAATTGAAACTGTGCACACAGAGTAGAAAATCTAGAGGACTGGATAAATTCATGGAAACATACAACCCTCCCAGCTTAAATCAGGAATAAATAGAAATCCTGAACCAATAACTAGCAGTGAGATTGAATCAGTAATTTAAAAATTGCCAACAACAACAACAACAACAAAAAGCCTGAGGCCAAATGGATTTACAGCCAAATTCTACCAGACATTCAAAGAATAATTGGTATCAATCCTACTGAAACTATTCCAAAAGATTGAGAAAGAGGGAATCTTCTCTAACTCTTCCTATGAAGCCAGTATCACCCTGATACCAAAACTGGGAAAGGACATAACAAAAAAATAAAACTACAGACCAGTATCCCTGATGAAAATAGACCCCAAAAGCAAATGCAACAAAAACAAAAATAAATGCGACCTAATTAAACAAAAAAGCTTCTACACAGGAAAAGAAATAATCATAAGAGTAAACTGACAACCTTCAGAATGGGAGAAAATATTTGCAAATTATGCATCCGACAAAGGACCAATATCCAGAATCTAAAAGGAACTCAAACAAATCAGAAAAATAAATAAATAAAACCCACCAAATAATGCCACCAAAAAGTAAAAAGTGGACAAATTACATGAATTGGCATATCTCAAAAGAAGATACACAAATGGCCAACAAACATATGAAAAAAATGCTCATCATCAGAGATGTGTAAATTAAAACCACAATGAGATACCACCTTATTCCAGCCAGAGTAATAAGTCAAAAAGCAATAGATGTTGGCATGGGTGCGGTGAAAAGAGAACACTTATACACTGCTGGTTGGAATGTAAATTAGTACAGCCTCTATGGAAAACAGTATGGAGCATTCTTAAAGAACTAAAATTAGATCTACCATTTGATCGAGGAATCCCACTCCTGGGCACCACCTATCCAAAGAAAAAGAAGTCATTATATCAAAAAGACACCTGCTTATGTATTCTATCATAGCATAATTCATAATTGTAAACATATGGAACCAACTTAGGAACCAACCTAAGTACCCATCAAATGATGAGTGGATAAATAAAATGTGGTATTGCCAGGTGCATTGGCTTATGCCTGTAATCCCAACACTTTGGGAGGCTGAGGCGGGCAGATCACAAGGTCAAGAGATCAAGACCATCCTGGCCAATATGGTGAAACCCCATCTCTACTAAAAATACAAAAATTAGCCGGGCATGGTGGCATGCACCTGTAATCCCAGCTACTCGGGAGGCTGAGGCAGGAGAATCGCTTGAACCCAGGAGGCGGAGGTTGTGGTGAGCTGAGATCATGCCACTGCACTCCAGCCTGGCGACCGAGACTCCATCTCAAAAAAAAAAAAAAAAGAAAAGAAAGAAAATGTAGTATATATATACCATGGAATACTACTCAGCCATGAAAAAGAATGAAATAATGTCTTTTGCAGCAACTTGGATGGAGCTAGAGGCCATTATTCTAAGTGACTCAGGAATGGAAAACCAAATACTCTATGTTCTCACTTCTAAGTGGGAGCTAAGCTGTGGGTACACAAAGACAAACAAAGTGGTATAATAGACATTGAAGATTCAGAAGGGAGGAGGGTCGGATGGGGAAAGGGATAAAAACTACATATTGGGTATAATGTACACTACTTGGGTGATGGGTGCACTAAAATCTCAGACTTCACCACTATACAGTTCATCCATGTAACCAAAACCCACTTATATCCCAATATAAATATACGTATATAATATATATTATATAATATGTGTAATATTATTTTTATATATAGTAAAATAAAATATACTGACAATACCAAAGATTAATGAGATTTTAGAGCAACTAGCATTTTCATTTATTGTGAGCGGGGACACAAAATTACCTGAACATTTTTTAGAACTTTTGACAGTTTCCTATGAGGTAATATCTAAAGAGAAATGAAAACATATGTTCCCCAAAAGACTTAACTAGAATGATAATGACAGCCTTTCTCTTAATAGCTCAAACCTGGAAACATCCCAAATATCTATCAAGAAGAGAATGGATAAACCATTTGTGGTATATTCATGCAATAAAATACTACTCATGAGTAAAAAGAAAAAAGTGTTGATAACACTCAACAACATGGATGAGTCTCAGAAACATGTTGTAAAAGAAGCCAGACACCAAAGAGTAGGTTCTCAATTACTCATTATTTAAAGCTTGAGAACAGGCAAAACTCATGTGTGGTAATAGAAATCAGAAAATGACTGGGGAGAGTAGAAGTGGGGTAAAGTGAGATAATTCCCTGGAATGCTATATTCTTCATCTCAATTGAGGTGACAGTTACACAGGCATATCCAGTTGCCAAAACCCACTTTTTATAATTGAACAAGCACTCGATTTTTTATTTTCCCCGAGACGGAGTCATGCTCTGTCGCACAGGCTGGAGTGCAGTGGCACAGTCTTGGATCACTGCAACCTCTGCCTCCTGGGTTCAAGCGATTCTTCTGCCTCAACCTCCCAAGTAGCTGGGACTACTGGCACATGCCACCACGCCCAGCTAATTTTTGTATTTCTAGTAGAGACGGGGTTTCACCATATTGGCGAGGCTGGTCTCGATCTCCTGACCTCGTGATCCGCCTGCCTCGGCCTCCCAAAGTGCTAAGATTACAGGCGTGAGCCACTGCACCCAGCCAGATTTTTTTTTTTTTACCATTAAAAGGGCACTTAGGAGTTGTGCATTTTATTGTGTGTAAATTATACCTCAATTATTATTCTTTTTTTGAGACAGAGTCTCGCTCTGTCACCCAGGTTGGAGTGCAGTGGCGCAATCTCCGCTCACTGCAGCCTCCTCCTCCTGGGTCCAAGTGATTCTCGTGCCTCAGCCTCCCCAGTAGCTGGGACTACAGGCTCATGCCACCATGGCTGGCTAATTTTTGTATTTTTTGGTAGAGATGGGGTTTCATCATGTTGGCCAGGCTGGTCTCGAACTCCTGACCTCGAGTGATCCACCCACCTTGGGCTCCCAAAGTGCTGGGATTACAAGCATGAGCCACCATGCCCAGCCCAAGAAATAATTTTTAAAATAATTTTGATACCATAGTTGTTTATAAAGCTTTCCATAGTAAGTTCCTTCTTATGGTGAAATCAGCCATTCTAAAGGCAAACTAGAATATATAATACTATAGAATTTGACTTTTTTTATTGTGAACATGGTATTTGTCTTCTAGAGCATGTCCCTTTTACTGGCTTCCATTCTTTTTCCTGGTCCCTAATTGTTTCAGTTCAGTTTTCTGCCTTTTCGTGTTTTCTTTTGTAGAAAGTATTTATTCTCACAGCTTTATCAGTTTACTATAGCCTGCCCTATTATCAAAATCTCTAGTATCGTCCTTTGTTCTGAATTATATTTCTGTTTCCTCTTGCTTTTGAGTCTTTGTTTTGATTTCCCTACTAATACTTCAAATAAGCTTATTTAAAACTAAATTGACATCTTTCTCCTAATACAACCCCGTCCCTCTTTCTGTCATATACATACCATTCTCATAATCATCTATGCCCAAATCCTTGCAATTATGTTTGCCTGTTCCTCTCTTCTTGCTCTACTTCCTGATTTAGTTTTCACGTCCTGTGCTTTTTCTTTTTTCTCTTTTTGCCAATATATTATTATGCAAAAGTTTCAACATATAGGAAAATGAAAAGAATCATACAGTGAACATACATATGCCCACCACTAGGATATTACAATTAACATTTTGCTACATTTGCTTCTTCACATGATTATTCATTTATTCTTTCTCTATCTGTGATTTTTCTTTTATATTATATATTCCTTTCCATTCTCCTAATCACTACACACTTGGATTATTCTTGGTCTTTCTTCCTCCAGTTATTTCTCTCTCTTTAATATATCTTTTATGCCAGTGGTTTCCAAAATGATCATATTCAAACTATCTACTGGTACCCAGTAGAAAATATTAGAACTAATTTTTCATAATGTTTTTACTGAAAGAAAAAGAAACAAACTAGGCTTCACTACTATTTTACATACAGATTGGTAATGGCATTCTTACTGATTCCGTATGTCGGATTATCACATACTCTAACCAGAGTGCCTTGAGGGAGGAATGGGTGAGACACCTTTGCTCTTTTTTCAAGGACACTGTGAAATTTTACAGTTGATTTGTGCCCAGTTAAGTGTATTTATAGACTAGTTATATAGTTTTTAAACTAACCTCACATAAAATGGAAATGTCACTTTAAAAGATTTCTACAAAAGCACTACTGATTGAAGATAATACAAATATGCAAACCCAGACTAATAGCAAGAAAATGGAAGAGCTGATACTGTTTGTGTATCATATATGATCATATATAAGCTTTTTTCAACTTCATCAAGGTAAAATCATGATAATTGCTTGTTTAATCACCTCCTTTAAAAACATCTATTTTTGTATATGTTTTATTATATACATATTAGAAGAGGGGCAGATGTCAGATTTTTTACTAAAAAGGCTACATGATCAAAAAACCTTGGAGATATTATGTAAGACCAAATTAATCTTTCTAAAACTAATTTTCTATCTATCTCTCCCTTGCTGTCCGTTGTCAGCAGAATAAAGTCCAGACTCCTTGGTTAAGTATTAAAGATTTTTTATAATTGAATCATATTCTATATTTATTTTTCAAAGTATTCTCATGTCATAAATCTGACATATTTTTCGTCTTTGCCATATACCCATTTCTTCTGCCAGGAACCAGTCTTGTTTCCTGTGCCTACCTGGCTCATACCTATTACCCTTCTAAGCTCCAATCTAACGTATAATTTCTTTGTAGCCCCTTCTGTCATTTTCTTGCAAGTCAGAAGTAGATGTTCTCTCCTCTGTGCTCAGTAGTACCATATGACATGTCTCTCTTGTAGCACTTATATTGCATTGTAACTAGATTCCACACTCAGAGCAATGATTTTTGACACATTCATCTGTATATCCTTTCAGTAGAGACTTCAATGTTTGAAAAGAGGGAAAGAGGGAAGAGAGGGAGGGAGGGAAGAAGGGAAAAGGAAGAGAAAGAAGGGGAAAAAAAAGAAAGAAGCTACTTTATCCTCCAGATTATTTTGGTCGGCCTTTTGGAAATACTTTTCAATCTCTGAAAGGCTCTGAGGGGCCAATAAGTAATAAGCCCGTCTTCATTCACCAGTTTGTAGTCAATAGAGAAATAAGACACCAGAGACAGACAGATGAAGTCAGAATGTCAGCAAATGAATGTTAGCCCTGCATGTACATGGCCTTGCTATTATTTTACCCCTGCAGGAGGGAGACATAGGTACTTAGTCTTTGGCCTCTGTGTTCAACTGCAAGCCTCCTCCCAACGGGCAGACATGGCAGAGAACAGACCAGAATACGCCTCTGCAGGCAGGCTGTTAACCAAAACAGTGAGAGAACTCAAGAGTCCCTGAGCCAAGCATATTAAGTTCATTTTGTAAAACTCCCCAGTCAGATAAGACATTCTTTCTTCCTTGGGGAAGAAAGTGAAGGGGCTCCGAGAAACTGGAAACGTTCCTCCCATTCTTTATTCTCTAAGGAATTTGAAGAATTGGATGAACATTTCCCCCTAATGCTTTTTACACTAAGGCTGAACATATGTCTTGGTTGGCCCAGGACTGATCCAGCTTATTCCTGTTGCCCCAACATAATTATTAATAGTATCCCCTTTTATTCTCAAAAGTGGACAGTACATTTTATGATCATCCTAAGTATATTTTTCTTAAAATAGAATGATCAAAATTGCATTCAGTATTCTGGGAATGTTTGAAACTCTTTAATATGGGCTACTCTCCCATTTACAAAACTGCGTACACCTTTTTAACATTGCCTATGCTTATCTTGGGGGGAGCCTACAATTTAGAACATTGAGTCTATTTGTTTTATGCTCAGCCAGCCTTTACCACTTTCCTCTCTACACTTTGTCTCCCCATGTAATAGCCCCACGGAAGACTATTTTCAGGATGAACTATATGTGATTCACATTAGTATTCTCTGCAGTGCTTTGCACAGAGTAGATGCTGAAAAGAGAAGAATAATATTTTAAATGTAGGTTTTATAGTTTAAGATATTGTTTACATTCTGCTGAACATTTAAGATCTTCTAGAAAGACTTAGAGTTTCCAAAACATGCCCTTTTCTTCCCAATCTTCTGATATTCTGAACCCAGCTGTGTATTCAAATACAGTGTAAGGACACAGCTTGAACAGCTTGGTTTAATTGATGTACATTTTATCTTCTATTCAAATAAAATAGTGTTTTGGTTAGGTAGTTGTCTTGAAAATACAACATTAGGAATTCATTTTACCCTCAACCCATCTCATTTCTCTTATGATGAAAGAAAGATTAAATTTTTGCTAAAAGCAGCTTACAAATATATTGAATGTTGATATTTCAGAGCTTAGAGAATGATTAAAAAAATTATCAACTGAATAGAGCTCCACCATGAGAAAATAATTGTAATTCTTACATTTAAACAAGAAAAATCCTATTTTGAGAAGAGGAAAGAAAGATAAATTCATGGGATTTAGAACCAACCAGCTGCTTGATATGCCCAAAATAGTTTTGTCTTTTGAAATAGCTTTTTAGGGGAATACTTTGGCTTCATACACAGGAAAAGACAGTTAGGTTAGGTCTTTCCTGTATCAAAAATAAACAAACACATTTTCTCTTGGCCCTAACCCTCCCCATAGTTTTTATACTATCTTTTTCACAAGCAAATTTTTGTTTTAAGTCATCTATTCTTAAGGACTCTACCTTGTATTTTTCTCTTCAGTTACTACAATATTCTGACTTTTGCCTCCTACCTTTTCAGGGTTACCAGTAACCTCCTGATCTTATAGACTCTTTTTAGCCCTTATCTTTATGCCTAACAGCTTTACAAAGCATTTTTTTGTTTGTTTGTTTGTTTGTTTGTTTTGAGACGGAGTCTTGCACTGTTGCCCAGGCTAGAGTGCAGTGGCGTGATCTCGGCTCACTGCAAGCTCCGCCTCCTGGGTTCACGCCATTCTCCTTCCTCAGCCTCCCGAACAAAGCGTTTTATTTATTTATTTATTTATTTATTTATTTATTATTATACTTTAGGTTTTAGGGTACATGTGCGCAATGTGCAGGTTAGTTACATATGTATACATGAGCCATGCTGGTGTGCTGTACCCACTAACTCATCTTCTAGCATTAGGTATATCTCCCAATGCTATCCCTCCCCCCTCCCCCCACCCCACAACAGTCCCCAGAGTGTGATGATCCCCTTCCTGTGTCCGTGTGTTCTCATTGTTCAATTCCCACCTATGAGTGAGAATATGCGGTGTTTGGTTTTTTGTCCTTGCGATAGTTTACTGAGAATGATGATTTCCAATTTCATCCATGTCCCTACAAAGGACATGAACTCATCATTTTTTATGGCTGCGTAGTATTCCATGGTGTATATGTGCCACATTTTCTTAATCCAGTCTATCATTGTTGGACATTTGGGTTGGTTCCAAGTCTTTGCTATTGTGAATAATGCCACAATAAACATACGTGTGCATGTGTCTTTATAGCAGCATGATTTATAGTCCTTTGGGTATATACCCAGTAATGGGATGGCTGGGTCAAATGCAATTTCTAGTTCTAGATCCCTGAGGAATCACCACACTGACTTCCACAATGGTTGAACTAGTTTACAGTCCCACCAACAGTGTAAAAGTGTTCCTATTTCTCCACATCTTCTCCAGCACCTGTTGTTTCCTGACTTTTTAATGATTGCCGTTCTAACTGGTGTGAGATGGTATCTCATTGTGGTTTTGATTTGCATTTCTCTGATGGCCAGTGATGGTGAGCATTCTTTCATGTGTTTTTTGGCTGCATAAATGTCTTCTTTTGAGAAGTGTCTGTTCATGTCCTTCGCCCACTTTTTGATGGGGTTGTTTGTTTTTTTCTTGTAAATTGAACAAAGCGTTTTTTAATGCTGACCATGCCCTTCCTCTTCTGTCTTCTTTTACACCATTCCCCCTGATGATTCTTACTTTCTCCATCTGCCGCTTAAAATGTTAGTGCTCCTAAGGTTCTGTTCTTCACCTTTCTCTGCTCAGTTTATCTAGGTAATCATGTCTGCTGTCATAGCTTTAACTACAATGTCTCTCAAATCTTTATCTTCTTATATTTCTCTTTGGAGTACCGGGTTCATACGGCCAAGAGCTTGTTTATCTGTACCAGGATGTTCTACAGGTCACTCAAATGTAACACCTTCCCTTCCTGCCTTCAACAGATATGACATCCCTGCAGCTGCCTGAGCCCAAAACTGGTGGTCATCCTCGCCTTTTCCCCACTCTCTCCTCTCTGTTGCAGTTAACTACCAAGTTCTATCAATTCTAACTTTTAACAACTTGCCATTCGGGTGGATCACGAGGTCAGGAGACCAAGACCATCCTGGCCAACATGGTAAAACCCTGTCTCTACTAAAACACAAAAAATTGGCTGGGCATGGTGGCACGTGCCTTTAGTCCTAGCTACCCGGGATACTGAGGCAGGGGAATCACTTGAACTGGGGAGGCGGAGGTTGCAGTGAGCCGAGATCATGCCATTGCACTCTAGCCTGGCGACAGAGGAAGACTCCATCCAAAAAAAATAAAAAATAAAAACCCGCCATTTCTTGAGTGTCCATTGGTGGTAGGCACATTACTAGGCACTTTTAATATATCATCTGTCTCCTAAATTCCTCTAAATCCACATTAATTTCTAATTTCTATTCCCACAGCCATTTTCATAATTATTATTATTATTATAATTTTTTTTTTTTTTTGAGACAGACTCTCACTCTGTTGCCCAGGCTGGAGTGCAGTGATGAGATCTCAGCTCACTGCAACCTCCACTTCCTAGGTTCGAGCAATTCTCCTGCCTCAGCCTCCTGAGTAGCTGAGATTACAGGAACCCACCACCATGCCCGGCTAATTTTTGTATTTTTAGTAGAGATGGGGGTTTCACCATGTTGCTCAGGCTGGTTTCGAACTCCTGACCTCAAATGATCTGCCCACGTTGGCCTCTCAAAGTGCTGGGATTACAGGCGTGAGTCACCGTGCCGGCCCATTTTCATAATTATTCAATAAATACTTGATAATGTATCACTTTTGTGCCTCAAGAGCCAGAAACCTGGGAATCATCTTTGCCTCTTTCCTCCCTGCTCTTCCTCAATCCTCATGGTAGTCATAAAGTTCTGTTACTTTACCTTCTTTGTTTTATTATCCATTCTACTACCCCTGCCTTAGTTCCAGTCTTCACAAGTTCTTATGCAGTCTATTAGTGTTTATCATACTTGTCTGCCTTTATTCTCATTGCACACCATCTATTTTGTCCTTTATTACTGCTGCCCATAATCTTTTTCAAATATAAATTAAATCATGTCACAGTTCACCTTAATCAATTCTCTATCATTGTCAAAATAAAGATCAGACTTCTCAACACAGCACTCTAAGAATGTTGTAATTTTGTGCTTGTTCATAAAATTCATTTCCCTTTGCATACAACTTTCATTCTAGTTTACCAAATTATTTGTAATTATGGAAAATACCAAGCATTCTTAATACCTCAATGCCCTTTAATCTATCTGGAATCATCTCCCTCTCCCTAATCCCAACTTTTTAATTAATTTATTAATTTTTTTGACTCGGTCTATCACCAGGCTGGAATGCAATGGCATGATCTCAGCTCACTGCAACCTCCGCCTCCTGGGTTCAAGCGATTCTCTTGCCTCAGCCTCCTGAGTAGCTGGGACTACAGGTGTGCACCACCACACCCAGCTAATTTTTGTATTTTTAGTAGAGACGGGGTTTCACAATGTTGGCCAGGATGGTCTCAATCTCTTGACCTCATGATCCGCCTGCCTCGGCCTTCCAAAGTGCTGGAATTACAGGCATGAGCCAACTTATCTTTAAAGACTGCTTAAACATCACCTTTTAGAAGGCTTTCCTGATAGCAATCTTACCAGGCAATTGGTATTCCTCTGCACTCTCCAAAAAAGATTATGTTTATCTTTATCTTATCATTTATCTCTTCTGTCTTCCTGTCTCGACTATAAACTCCTTGAAGTCAAGAACTGGGTTATATTTCTAATTTTTATTTCTGCATAAGGATGATGGGGAGAGGAGGATGAGAAGGGAGGAAGGAAAAAAGAAATAAAATGAATAAATGAATTGATCCACTAAACAGTGTATAAAATTGCTAGGTAGTTTAGTCTTGATTTTTATTACCTTCATTTTAAATGAGCAAATAATAACCACTTCTTTATCTGTATTAATTTGCCCTACATGAAAACAAAACAAAACAAAACAAAAAAAACTTGCTAATGGTATCAGTGGTAAAGGTGTAAAATTAATAAAGTAACCCAGAAGATAAATGGCTGCATTTGTTTGCCCTCCTAAAGAAAGAACTGTTAACCTCTTAGTTGCTAATTACCTTGAGTGCTAACTAAAATGCTAAGTCAACTTTCAAGTTAACATTAAAATATATTTATGTTGATCTTTTATCCTTACTATTAGTACATCCCTTTTAGTGAATTCTTCAGATATCAAATGGACTATTTCAGCTATTTCTATAGTCTTTAATTTCTCCAAACTTCTCTAAAGACAAAACATAAATCTAATTGTGGTACATTTGTAGAATTCCTCCTTACTCAGCTCTATTCAGTTCCCATGCTATTTTAAGAAAATTTCTATTAAAGAAAAAAATATTTTTCATGGAAGATCCATAACTGTTATAGTGCAGTTTTACAGATATATTCCAAAAAAAATACTCTTATCCATGTAACAGTTTTTTGGTGATAAAATATTATATCTATTTCATAGATTTGCTTCATAGCTAAGGAGGATTAAAGTGAACTAAAGTACATCTCAGTTCTTTTTAATGTTTTGTTCTCTTCTCACATTTTCAACTATTTTAATATTTCATTTGTTCTCATCTTTCCCACCTGAGACATTTCAACCAGGTCCTTCAAAGGAAAAACAAAAACTCATCAAACTTTGAAACCACCAATCAATATATATGTAGAAAAGTATGGTGGAAAATGGGGCAGGGGTAATTCAGACGTTTTCACCAGGAGGCTAGTCATCTGTTCTTTTCTTATATTCTGAATGCAGAATAATAATTTTTCTTAGAGTAAAACAGTATAGCTTGGCAAGTTTATTATAATGGAATTTTTACTTACAAAGTTGGTATGTCATAACTGAGGCTAAATGATATAAAACTAATAAGTCTTGTGATGCTTTCTAAACCTGTTTGCTGTCCAGTGTACTTTTTGTGTGTGTGTCTTTCAGCAGAGCAGAAGCACTCTTAAGAGAAATTGAAAATAAAAGCGTGGGACATCATAGTGCACAACAGTGGACTTTTTAAAAAATTCTTTTTTGCTCAACTGCTATATAAAATGGATAGGACTAGAACCACCTGCTAGGAACATTCCTCCCAACCTATTATCCATGTTTTACTAATAAGATGGTTCTTCAGAAACCTTAACTTTACAAGGAATGCAGACAAAGTGGGAGGGAAAAGATTCACATTCACATTGAAAAGCTCACGTCAGTTCATGTTGAAAAGGCTAGAGATTTGTTTTAATTTTCAGAAATTCAACTACCTTCAGTATTTCTGGTTATATTTTATTGGTCACTTACTGAGAATTAGTAATATATAAAAATGCTATGTAAGATATTTATTTGTTATCGTTCACAAATACAGATTACACAAAGCACTGTGGTAGTTAGATTAGTGTTCCTTCAGATACTCAGATCTTGTTCACCAAGAGAAAGCAGGTACTTTTGTAGGTTTTAAGCAAATCTAGATTGCTCACTTGAAATGACAAAAGTCCAAGGCTAGGGTTTCCTTTGAGGAGAAGTGGGTCTGAACATAACATCAAAAATGACTATGTATAATAGTAAAAAATTGAACAGATACCTGCTTCTTCTATTGGACTACAAGGGTAAATATGTCTCGTGTCAGCATGATCAAGGTTTTTAAATGAAAGAAATATACAGTAATTTTTATTAGCATTTTTATGGCTTGTGGTTCATATGAACACCTTTTTGTTTAATGTCATCTTCTGTTCTGGGCTTCTAATTGCTTGCTGAAATTCTCACTGGCTGGCGAAGAAGCCACTCAGACTTAAATTGTGTTTGTTCCTTGAAAGTGAGCCCTCAGCTTTCTGACTCCCAAATATTAGTATAATGAAATAATAAATTCACTCACTGGTGAATTATTTTCTGTCAATTTTGAATCTGGCATTTCACTCAGTTTTCTTTATTTACAGAGCTTCCTTATGGCTGGGAGAAAATAGAGGACCCTCAGTATGGGACATACTATGTTGAGTAAGTTTGTTACCTCAGTTAATATTCTCCCAAATGTTTTCCTTTCAGCATATAGCTTTAGAGAATACTGGATACAGCACTTTATGCTTCTGTGATCCAGCTGTTGAGTTTTTCAACTAGGGGAATGAAAAGGTAGGAGCAGTGAGCATTTACTTCATTGACCTTGGGCTTCCTGGAAGTTGGCTTTGAATTTCTAAATATAAAGAATAAGGGGGAAGTTGCCTAGAGGATTAATAGCTAGAGATGGTATTGTTACTACTACAGCCTCTAAAGAGAAAGTCAGTTGATAGAAAACTGAAATGAGGGCAATGGACTAGATGAATTATCAAGGTCATTTCCCACACTACCACTGTATGCTTCTGAAAGCAGTGCTTTAGGGCATTATAACATAATTATCCGAAGTTTTGAAGCATACACCTAAAGGTGTGCTCTCTTTTAAGGAGTTGTTCAAGGAAAACTTAGTATTCTTTTTAGGGGTGAAAGTTGCTTCTTAGGCAGCTGTTATGGTTAAATTTAAACATAAATATATATTGGAGAGGAGTGCCAGACACCTGCCTATGTTAGCCAGAGAAATTAAGCTAATATCAGTGTCTAATTTTGCCTTCTCTTTTCTTTATCTAATTGCTACATTGTTATGACCATTGGGATTGCTTTCTTTCCAGATGCTAAACATTGAATTTGACCTCAAGTGTCTAGCAGCAGGCAAATACTTGTATCAGAAACATTATTATTTACCTGGAGACTAAGAGTTAAACCTGCTGCCTAGGTAGCAAAGACAAAACGTTATTATTACCTGAAAAAATAACAAACACAATCATCTTTAATTTTATGATTGTTTCTTAATGTTTCAACACTTATAGGCATAAACCAATGCCGTTTCCTGGTAATTATCCGTAAAGTAAGCATCTCTGACTCCTGTTGCAACTGTAGTCTTTATTCTATTGTGCATGTTGTTACTTGAGTCACTGTGGTTAGAGGGATTTTTGGAATGACTTCTTAAAATTAAATGTGTCTCCTAAGGAAATGACTCAATTAGATTGACACTTAAGTATATAACTTTAGAATTTCAATATCTTGATTCCTTTGAAAGCTATGCTAATTTTGTTTCCATTGTGTTACTTAACGTCTTACTGATACTGTGATGTAAAAAGTATACAGCAGCTCTTTTATTATTATTTTTTCCTAAGTCATATTTTGTTAAAGGAAGAAACAACCATTTTTCACATCAAAGGAGTATTTGGGGGCCAACTGAAAAGGTTTTGCAGGATTTTTTTCTTCCCCTCAAATTTTAGTCTATTTAAATTGGGCTCTAATCAGCTATTTGCCATTGACACTGCTGAACATTTCTGAGATAATGATTCTCATTCTTTTATTATCCATTCCAAGTGAATTTGAATACATGGTCAAAAGGTGAAAGTCATTTGCCTGTTATAAAACCTTGAGCTGAATGATCTGGTCCCCATTATGCAAAGATATAATATTAAAGCAACTTTAGGGCAAATCCTGAAGCGACCTGCCCCTAGTTGTCAGGGAGGTACATGAAATAGCTTGAATTAGAAGCAACAGCAGCAGCGACATGATTTTGTATGATTATTCCCAGAATGAGCTCATTTTACAGGAGGGTTTTGTATTAGATTAAGAAGGAGCAGACTGTACTCAAGATGCACATTAGTATGGAGTCAGCTGAGCTGTGGAGTGTGGCTTGATTCCCAGATTAGTTAGGTTTTGAATCTCGACCATAGTAATCTGCAGTGAGTTTACTGATGGAGATAAAAAGCTGTTACTTGAATGGCTACTCTTTGGCTCTCTTAGTTTGTCAAACCAGATGGCACGATGATTGCTCTTGGCAGGAGCCTTATAGTAGTAGCACCAACTGCAGTGGTAGTTTTTCTTTGTATTTATTTTAGAGGATGGGATTCTGAAATGGATGAATTTATTTTTTAAAATAAAATTGTTCCAAAAATGTAATATGCTTATAATATGCATAAATATAAATATGCATAAGCTATAAATATGCTTATATATTTAGAAATGCGGTCTTGATTATATTGCATTATATGTCTTTTTAAAATTAACATATAATTATACACATTTTGGGGGTACGTAGTGATGTTTCAGTACACATAATATATAGTGATTAGATCAGGGTGATAAGCATTAAATGTCTTGATGCACCTAGGTGACAAAGTCAAAATATATACTTGCTTTCACAACTAAAAATTTTTTTTTTTTTTTTGAGACGGAGTTTTACTCTTGCCCAGGCTAGAGTGCAGCAGCACGATCTTGGCTCACTGCAACCTCCGCCTCCCAGGTTCAAGTGATTCTTGTACCTCAGCCCCCAAGTAGCTGAGATTATAGGCATGTGCCACCACACCCACCTAATTTTGTATTTTTAGTAGAGATGGGGTTTCACCATGTTGGCCAGGCTGGTCTTAAACTCCTGACCTCAAGTGATCCACCCACCTTGGCCTCCCAAGGTGCTGGGATCACAGGCGTGAGCTACCATGCCCAACCATCTAAAACTCTTTATGAAAGAATATTTTGTTGAGATAAATTTTTAAATCCAGATATTAGACATAAAATTTTAATACAGATAATGTGCCAAATTGTGTACTAATATTTAATCATTCTTGTTTGCTTTGTTTCTTTCTGATAATCTATAATGTTCTCCTCTCTTATTTCCCACAGCTAGTTATTTGGAAAACAAAATTTGTTGTATCTTAATAATAGTGTGGGTATGAGTAACTAAATGAAAAGGACAGTATTTTCACTTTTTTATTTATTTATTTTTTTTGAGTGGCATTTTAGTCTAGATGGTCTAAGATAATGAAGACAATAACTTCCTTCAGTAAATCTTATATTCTTTTGTCAAATTTTTAGGAAAAGGATTACTCATTTGCATACTTCTACTCTCCTCTCCCACACATTACAAAGGATATAAATACATATTACTACTTTTTATGTTCTAATGCCTGGGTGGCAAAGTGAGTCATTCTAGCCAATGACATTAAAGTGAAAGTGAGCCAAGGTTCTTTCTGAACAGGTTTATTATTCTTTTCTGAGTGTCAATTTTTAGTTGTTTTTCAAAAGAATATGTAAAATATCAGTACCTAAATAAATTTTTTAAAGTAGTTCCTAGGATTTTTATTTTCACAGAGTTAAACAGTTAACTCAATGGACAGGGCATCCCCCTCATATTATGAAGCAGAAGCATACTTGAGTGTCAGTGAAATCAGAACCCAAAGAATGTCCAGTGGCACTTATCATATTTAGAGCTCTTAAACTATTTAATAAGTAACCACGTCTGTTGTGGAACTGATATGCACTAGTAGCCTAAGTGACATGGAGAAAGCTAACATTCCTTTTTTTGAAAGTGGTTTTTTAAATTTTTTAATTTTTATTTTAGTCCCTGCTGCCCATTTCTCTACCACCACTCTTAATGTTTGCAAATGGCAAAGCTCCAGTGTGGACAACATAGTAAGACCCCATCTCTACAAAAAAAAATTTTTTTCAATTAGCTGGGCATGGTGGCACACACCTGTGGTCACAGCTACTCAGGAGGCTGAGGTGGGAATATCGCTTGAGCCTGAGAGGTTGAGGCTGCAGTGAGCTGTGATTGGACCACTGCATTCCAGTCTGGGTGACAGAATGAGCGCCTGTCTCCAGAAAAAAATTAAATAAATAAAAGGCAAAGTAAATGTTCAACTTATGTGACTATTTATATGTACATTTTGTAATATTCAGTCTACCTAAAGACAATCATGTTCTGAAATTCTCATGATTTGGTATTTAATTGTTGGTGTTCACTCATGTCACCTCTTTTTTTTTATTTTTATTTTTATTTTTTTTTTTGCGATGGAGTTTCACTGTTGTCGCCCCAGCTGGAGTGCAATGGCATGATCTTGGCTCACTGCAACCTCCGACTCCCGGGTTCAAGTGATTCTCCTACCTCAGCTTCCTGAGTAGCTGGGATTACAGGCATGCGCCACCACGCCCAGCTTATTTTTGTATTTTTAGTAGAGATGGGGTTTCACCATGTTGGCCAGGATGGTCTGTATCTCTTGACCTCGTGATCTGCCTGCCTTGGCCTCCTAAAGTGCTGAGATTATAGGCATGAGCCACCGCGCCCGGCCTCACTTCTTAAAGTGGAAAACTGTAGCATATGCTGAAATATATTTGTACTATGGAAGTGTTAGAATATGATTTCCATTGCTTCTGAATTGGACCTATTCGAGGTCCTAAACATCTTTTTTACAGCATTTGCTTTCTTAACCAACTTCCACTTAACTGGCTTGCCAGAAGAATAGTGCTCTTTTTCTTCTGTAAAACATACTGTTGCCCATAGCGTGTTGAATAGTTTTGGCTAATCTAGCAGCTAGTCTCCCCAGGCTTCCTGCTTTCTCTCACAGAGTTGTATGCATTCCAAGAGTCAGTAGTGAATGTTCCCAAATCATAAATGCCAGTTGAACCTATGTTATAATTATTCATTTAATTATGACATAATTATGAAGAAATTTAAGTGTGAAAGAGTTATTCTATACTATAATTGATAAAAGCAAGTCATTTTCTTAGTTGCTACTGAACGGATATAGGTTAGTCAGTGGAAAAGTAATAGTAATATAATTTAAAAAGGATTCTGCACACAAATTTCTTTGAAAGTGCCTTTACAGCTTGCTTCATTTTGGAGAAACTTAAATTAAAACCCTTCTATCATTAACTGCCTTTTAAAAAAACATTAAATTACCAAGAACAAGTACTTCTGATTGCATCAGATAAGAAGGCTATAGTTTTGAAAACCGTTATTGGCTATATTGGGTAGGTTTACGAAGAAGCTATAGTAAATATAATATCAAAAGCTTCACAGCTTGGCATCTTCTGCAGGACTTTATTTAGCAACAGAAAGCCCCTCTGCTATCATCTGTCAGTCTCTCCATGTTCCATAGCCTAAAGATACATATTTGTCCCCTAATCTATGATGATGGAATGGTATGATAGACTATTTAAGAATATGTTACTGTTTTATTTTAAGCTGAAATGTATATTTTTCTGCATTCTACAGTCACCTTAACCAGAAAACCCAGTTTGAAAATCCAGTGGAGGAAGCCAAAAGGAAAAAGCAGTTAGGACAGGCTGAAATTGGGTCTTCAAAACCAGGTAAGCATTCTTCTCAATCTTTTCTTCTAAGAATAACTTGTGAAATTTGTATGCTGAGTTAATAAAAGTGAGTTTGAACTTTTTATTTCTATGGCTTTGACACTAGATAAAGAGTGTCTAGTTGTTACTGTAAAGATATGAATAATCTTAATAAAACATCTGAACGTTATGAGAATACTCCTGAGATTTTTCTCAGGAGTATACAAAAAGCATGAAGTTGTTGGGAGAAGGGATTTGGGCAGCTTTTTTATGAATTTGAGATTTTGTTTTGAAGATTGGAATGTTTCCTTATATGTTTAAGGCTAGACCAATATTAGGTCTCTAGTTCATCATTAGCTTTTCCCAAGTTAATTGCTTAAGTATGGCATCTGTAACCACTGAGGATTCTTCATTAACCAATATTAATAAATACTAAATATACCAAATGATTTACCTACATCATTGAGTCTCAAGTGGGATGGTAGGTATTAGTAACATCAGACTCATTTAGGGAGCATTTTTTTAAAAATATAGATCCAGAAATTTTGATGAGTCTAGTCGTGTGTATTTTGAAAACACTGCTCAGGAAGTTCTTACATTCTACTTATCCCTCCCCATCCCTTTTCCAGCCCTCATTTGTCATTAATAACCAGGGGTATATATGGCCATATTGTAGTAATCCAGTAGATTCTCCACTTCGGTTGCCTATGAGAGAAATCATTCTTTCTTATAGTTACTCTTCAAAAACATGATCCTCCTCCTAAAGTTCTGCATTTCGTTTAGCAAACATTTTGAGTTTAACAAATACTTTTGAGCACTGACTACATCCCCAGTGCTTTGCTAGGCACTAGGTATTCAAAAATGACTAAGAGTAAGACTGGGCTTGCCCTCAAGAGTTCACAGTCTAATACAGGAAACTGATGGTTATAATATATGGAGATAGGTGCCATCATAGAATAGTAGTTATAATGGTAAGCTGAGGAGCAGGTTTGAATCCCAGCTGTGTAATCTTGGGTACATTTCCTAAATCTCTAAATGCTCCTATTTCTTCATATATAAAATAGGAATAATAATGGTACCCACCTTTTAAGGTGGTTATGAGTATGTAAATTAACAGATGTAAAGTGCCTACAATGGTATTAAGCACATGTTGACTAATAAATGATAGTTTCATTGTTATTAATAGACATGTACAAGTTACAGTGGTGGCATAAAGAAGGGAGTACCCAACTCTGCTTTGGTGGAGAATGTCAAGGGGGCAGGAGAAATCTCAAAGCAGAAGAGATAGGAACTAGGTCTTGAAAAGTCAGGAAAAGTTAAAGCAGTCAGACAAAAATTTTAAAGGGCAAGAAAGCATACCAAGTAGAAGGAACAGAATGTTTAAAATCACAGAAGCATGAAATGGTGTGCTGAAAGGCCAGAAGGCAAGTAGGTGTGGTTACAGCGTAGGGTATTTGTAGGGTAGTAACAAGCGATGAGGTTGTAGGGATAGGCAGCCATGAGAAGAGGTTGAGTATGTCACATGTTGCTGGAATGTCAAGGAAGTTGAAGATTGAAAAATATATGTTGGATTTGACAGTAGGGAGGTCATTAGTCACTCTAGCAAGAGCAAGTAGAGAGTGAAGTAAAATTGCAATAGAATGAAGAGGGTATGGGAGCTCAGACAGTACAACTGTTGGCAAAATGATAAACATAATTACCATATATTTATAGTAACTGCTGGAATTCCACTCAGTGTATACCCAAGATGAATGAAAATTATGTCCACACAAAAACTTGTGAGTGTTCATATCAACATTATTCATAATAGCCAAAAAGTGGAAAAACCCAAATGTCCATCAACTAATGAATGGATAAACAAAATGTGATGTTTATCCATACAGTGGCATATTATTTGGCAATAATGTAATAAATATATTTTATCTTTAGTAAGTACATATTTAATTTAATATTTATTATATATTAATAATAAAGAGCAATAAAGTACTGACATATGCTACAATACAGATGAACCTCAACAACACTGTCAAGTGAAAGAAACCATTCAAAAAACCACACATCGTCTGATTTTGTTTATATGAAATGCCTATATTGGGCACGTCTATACATGGATAGTAGATTCATGGTTTCCTAAGGCTAGGATATGGATGTGGGTTGGGGAGAAATTGGATAATGACTGCTAATGGGCATGGGGATTTCCTTTGAGGAGGGAAGAAAATGTTCTAAAATTAGATTATGCTGATAGTCGCATGACATTGAATTGTATGCTTGAAAGGGCTAAATTCTACTGTATGTGAATTATATCTCAATAAATTTGTTAAAAAATAGATAATGGCAGAACATTTAAAATCTTTTTTTACAGTTAATTTAATACTTCGTAAATTATAAACCTGCACAATTTGATTCTCTCAGTTTTTGTCACTTCCCTAATGGCAGGCATGGTTGAGGAGAAGAGAGAAGAGGTTCTGGAAGGAAGTTGTTATTTGCAGATGTGAATCACTAGGGTCATCTAACCCCAAAAATGGGCATTTCAAAAGAACTATGTATTTTTCTTCCTAAATTATCCACTAAACATGAGTGAAAGGGATAGAAATATGAAGCTATTTACTGATAGTAAAAAGATTCACTCCTTCCATCAGTTATAAATCAAAGACTGCAGAAAGCCTGAACTGTGAATTATAAAAATTCTCAATATACTCTCTTTCATAAGTTTGTGACACTTGACTTCATCTTCCTGGTATAGTACTTTGCACCTAAAACTCAGTAGATGCTGAGTTTTATAGTACAGTTGAATAGTATCCGAATTTTCAGGAATTGAGTACTAAAGGTTGTATCATTTTAACTTCATATAATGGACTCTGGGTTGAAAGTAAGTGCAGACAAGGCAATGAGAAAGAGATAAAGTTGAGAATAACATTAAAAAGTCGTATAAAAGATTGACTTTGAGTGCTATATTCATTGTAATTATTTTTGTTCTCAAACCCACTTCTCATTTTGGCACAGATATGGAAAAATCACACTTCACAAGAGATCCATCCCAGCTTAAAGGTGTCCTTCTTCGAGCATCACTGAAAAAAAGCACAATGGGATTTGGTTTTACCATTATTGGCGGAGATAGACCTGATGAGTTCCTACAAGTGAAAAATGTGCTGAAAGATGGTCCCGCAGCTCAGGATGGGAAAATTGCACCAGGTAACAAATTTTTCATAATTATTTGAAGAGTAGTGATACTATAACAAAAATTATAGTGAAGAGATTTTATATACATAAAGAGAGAGAAAGAATTAAATTATATAACTAAAGAGAGAGATTCCAGTATTAAAATAGTTTATCCTTTAATTTAAAAAAAAGTTGTATGGGTGTACAGTAGGTATATATATTTATGGGATACATGAGATATTATACTGTGATACAGGCATGCAATAAGTAATAACCACTCATAGAAAATGGGGTATACATCTCCTCAAGCATTTATCTGTTGTGGTATGAACAACCCGTTTATACTCTTTTAGTTATAAAATGTACAATTAAATTATTGCTGACTGTAGTCACCCTATTGTGTTATCAAAAACTAGGTCTTATTCATTCCTTCTAGCTATATATATATATATATACACACACACACATACACACACATATATATACACACACATATACACACACACACACACACACACACACACACATATATATATATATATATTTTTTTTTTTGAGACGGAGTCTTGCTCTGTCGCCCAGGCTGGAGTGCAGTGGCGCGATCTCGGCTCACTGCAAGCTCCGTCTTCCGGGTTCACGCCATTCTCTTGCCTCAGCCTCTTGAGTAGCTGGGACTACAGGCACCCGCCACCACACCCGGCTAATTTTTTGTATTTTTAGTAGAGATGAGGTTTCACCATGTTAGCCAGGATGATCTGGATCTCCTGACCTCGTGATCCACCTGCCTCGGCCTCCTAAAGTGCTGGGATTACAGACGTGAGCCACTGCACCCAGCCTTTCTAGCTATATATTTTTTATATTCCTTAACCATCTCCACTTCCCTCTCACTGCCCCCCCAACCCCACCTACCCTTCCCAGCCTCTGGTAATCATCCTTCTACTCTCTATCTCCATTAGTTCAGTTGTTTTAATTTTTAGCATCCACAAAGAAATGAGGACATTCAAAGTTTGTGTTTCTTTGCCTGACTTATTTCACTTAACATAATGATCTTCAGTTCCATCTGTGTCATTGCAAATGACAAGATCTCATTCTTTTTATGGCTGAATAGTACTCCATTGTCTATATGTACCATGTTTTCTTTATCTAATTATCTGTTGATGGACATTTAGGTAGCTTCTAAATCTTGGCTATTGTGAAAAGTGCTGTAACAAACATGGGAGTGCAGATATCTCTTCAATATACTGATTTCCTTTCTTGTGGGTATATACTCAGCCGTGGGATTGCTAGATTGTATGGTGTCTCTATTTTTAGTGTTTTGAGAATCCTCCAAATTGTTTTCCATAGTGGTTGTACAAATTTACATTCCCAACAACAGTGTATGAGGGTTCCCTTTTCACCACACCCTCTCCAGCATTTGTTATTGCCTGTCTTTTGGATAAAAGCCATTTTTAACCAGGGCAAGAAGATACCTCATTGTACTTTTGATTTGTATTTATCTGATGATCAATGACCTGAACACTTATTCATATACCTGTTTCTATGTCTTCTATGTCTTCTTCATGAGAAATGTCTATTCCAATGTTTTACCCATTTTTTAATCAGATTATTAGATTTTTCCTATAGAGTTGTTTGAGCTCCTTATATATTCTGGTTATTAATCTCTTGTGAGATGGATAGTTTGCAAAGATATTCTCCTATTCTGTGGGTTGTCTCTTCACTTGACTGACTGTTTCCTTTGCTGTGCAGAAGCTTTTTAACTTGATGTGATCCCGTTTGTCCATTTTTGCTTTAGTTGCCTAGGCTTGTGGAGTATCACTGAAGAAATTTTTGCCCAGACCAATGTCCTGGAGAGTTTCCCCAGTGTTTTCTTTTTTTAGTTTTGTAGTTTGAAGTCTTAGATTTAAGTCTTTAATTCACCTTGATTTGATTTTTGTATGCAGCGAGAGATAGAAGTCAAGTTTCATTCTTCTACATGTGGATATCCAGTTTTCCTAGAACCATTGAAGAGACTGTCTTTTCTCCAATGTATGTTGTTGGCACCTTTCTTGAAAATGAGTTCATTGTAGGTGTATGATTCTCTATTCTGTTCCACTGGTCTATGTGTCTGTTTTTATGCCAATACCATCTTCCTTTAGTTACTATAGCTCTGTAGTATAATTTGAAGTCAGGTAATGTGATTCCTCCAGTTGTGTTCTTTTTCCTCAGGCTAGCTTTGGCTATTCTGGGTCTTTTGTGGTTCCATATAAATTTCAGGATTGTTTTTTCTATTTCTGTGAAGAATGTCATTGGTATTTTGATAGAGATTTGATAGAGATTGCATTGAATATCTAGATTGCTTTGGGTAGTATTCAAAAGAATATTGATTCTTCCAACTATGAACATGAAATATCTTTTCATTTTTTGTGTCCTCTTCAGTTTCTTGCACCAGCATTTTATAATTTTTAATGCAGAGATCTTTCGTTTCTTTGGTTAAGTTAATTCCTAGGTATTTAATCTTATTTGTGGCTATTGTGAATAGGATTACTTTTTTTATTTCTTTTTCAGGTTGTTCACTGGCATATAGAAATGCTACTGATTTTTGTATGTCGCTTTTGTATCCTGCAACTTTACTGAATTTATCAGTTCTAATAGTTTTTTTATGTGTGGAGTTGTTAAGTTTTTCCAAATATAAGATCCCATCATCTGCAAACAAGGATAATTTGACTTCTCCCTTTCCAATTTGTATGCCTGTTATTTCTTTCTTCTGCTGATTGCTTTAGCTAGAACTTCCAGTCCTGTGTTGAGTAACAGTGGTGAAAGTGGGCATCTTCATTTTCCAGATCTCAGAGGAAGGACTTTCAGTTTTTCCCTCATTCAGGATGATACTAGCTGTGGCTCTGTTGTATATATGGCTTTTATTATATTGAGGTATGTTTCTTATATACCCAGTTTTTTTAGGGTTTTATCATAAAGGGGTGTTGAATTTTATTAAATTTTTTCAGCATCAGTTGAAATGACTATAGTTTTTTTGTTTTTGTTTTGTTTTGTTTTGTTCTTTAGACTGAGTCTCTGTCACCCAGGCTGGAGGGCAGTGGCATGATCTCAGCTCACTGCAACCCCCACCTCCTGGGTTCAAGTGATTCTCCTGCTTCAGCCTCCAGAGTAGCTGGGATTACAGGCACTCACCAGCACGCCTGGCTAATTTTGTATTTTTAGTAGAGATGGGGTTTCACCATGTTAGCTAGGCTGGTCTCAAACTCTTGACCTCAGGTGATCCACCTGCTTCAAATGATTATAGTTTTTATCCTTCATTCTGTTGATACCATGTATCACACTGATTATTTGCATATATTGTACCATCCTTGCATTCCTGGAATAAATCCCACTTGGTCATGATGAATGATCTTTTTAATGTATTGTCAAATTTGACTTGCTAATATTTTGTTGAGGAGTTTTACATCAGTACTTATCAGAAATACTGGCCTGTAGTTTTCTTTTTTTGATATGTCTTTGGTTTGGATATCAGGGTAATACTGGCATCATAGAATGAGTTTGGAAGTATTCTTCCCTCTATTTTTCAGAATAGTTTGAGTAGGAATTGTATTACTCCTTCTTTAAATGCTTGGTAGAATTCAGCAGTAAAGCCATCAGATCCTGGGCTTTACTTTACTGGAAGACTATTATGGCTTCAATCTTGTTGCTTGTCATTGGTCTGTTCAGGTTTTAGATTTCTTTATGGTTTGATCTTGGTAAGTTGTGTGTGTCTAGGAATTTATCCATTTCTTCTAGGTTTTCCAATTTGTTGGCGTATAGTTGCTCATAATAGTCTCTAACAATCCTTTGAATTTCTGCAGTATCAGTTGTAATGTCTCCTGTTTCATCTCTGACTTTATTTACTTGGATCTTATCTCTTTTTTTCTGTTAGTCTAAGGTTTGTTAATTGTATCTTTTCAAAAAACCAACTTTTTGTTTCTTTGATCTTTTGTGTTGTTTTCTTCATTTCAAATTCGTTTATTTCTACTCTTTCTGCTTTTCTTCTATCAATCTAGAATTTAATTTGCTCTTTTCTAGTTCTTTAACATGCATCATTAGGTTATTTATTTGAAGTTTTTCTTTATATATATATATATAGGCATTTATAGCTATAAATTTCCCTCTTAGTACTGCTTTTGCTGTATCCCATAGGTTTTGGTGTGTTTTGTTTCCATTATTATTTGTTTCAATAAATTTTTCCAATTTCCTTCTTAATTCCTTTATTGACTCACTGGTCATTCAGGAACCTATTGTTTAATTTCCATGTGTTTGTGTAGTTTCCAAAATTCCCCTTGTTATTAATTTCTGATTTTATTCCATAGCAGTCAAGAAGATACTTGATATAATTTTAATTTTTTGGAATGTTTTAAGACTTGTTCTGTAACCTAACATATGGTCTATCCTTGAATGATGCTGTGCTGAGGAGAATATATATTCTGCAGCCATTGGATGAAATGTTCTATAAATATCTATTAGGTCCATTTAGTCTATAGTGCAGATTAGGTCTGATGTTTCCTTGTTGATTTTCTGTCTGGAAGATCTAATGCTGAAAGTGGGATGTTGAAGTCTCCTGCTATTATTGTATTGAGGTCTATTTCTCTCTCCTTAGCTCTAATAATATATATCATATATTATATAATAATTATATATATAAATATATAATTGTAATATATGATAAAATACCTCTCTCTTTAGCTCTAGTAAAGCAAATAACACTTGCTTTATGTATCTGGGTACTCCGGTGTTGGATGCATATACATTTACAATTGTTATATCCTCTTGCTGAATTGACCCCTTTATTATTATATAATGACCTTTTTGTCTCTTCTTGCAGTTTTTGTCTTATAATCTATTTTGTCTGATATAAATGTAGCTACTGCTACTGTTTTTTGGTTTTCACTGGCATGGAATGTCTTCTTCCAGTCCTTTATTTCCATTCTGTGTGTACCTTTACAGGTGACATATGTTTCTTCTAGGCAATAGATCATCAGGTCTTGCTTTTTTTATTCACTCATCCTCTCTATGTCTTTTGATTGGAGAGTTTAGTCCATATGGATTGAGTGTTATTAACGATCAGTAAGGACTTACTCCTGCCATTTTGTTATTTGTTTTCTGATTGTTTTGTGACCATCTCTTCCTTCTTTCCTTCATTCCTGTCTTCCTTTTAGTGAAGGTGATTTTATCTGTGGTATGATTTAATTTCTTGCTTTTTATTTTCTTGTGTATCCATTGTATTTTTTTATTTGAGTTTACCAGGAGGCTTGAAAATACTATATTATAACTCATAATTATAAACTGATGACAAATTAACACTGATTGTATAAACAAAGAAGCAAACAAGCAAAAAGAAAATGAATAAAAACTGTATAATTTAACTTCATCCCTTTTAAATTTTTTGTTGTTTCTCTTTATGTCTTATTGTACTGTCTTTGTCTTGAAGATTTGTTCTAGTTATTATTTTGATTGGTTCATTGTTTTGTCTTTCTACTTAAGAGTATTTTACACAACACAATTACAGTTTAATATTCTGTGTTTTTCTGTGTGCTATTACCAGTGAGTTTTGTACCTTCAGATGATTTCTTATTGCTCATTAATGTCCTTTTCTTTCACATTGAAGAACCCCCTTTAGCATTTCTTGTAGGACAGATCTAGTCTTCATGAAATCCCTTAGCTTTTGTTGTCTGGAACGTCTTTATTTCTCCTTCATGCTTAAAGGATATTTTTGCCAGATACACTATTATAGAGTAAAAGGTTTTTTCCCTAAGCACTTTAAATATGTCATGCCACTCTCTCCTGCCCTGTAAGGTTTCCACTGGAAAGTCTGCTGTTAGACATATTGGAGCTCCTTTGTATGTTACTTGTTTCTTTTCTCTTGCTGCTCTTAGGATCTTTTCTTTATCTTTGACCTTTGGGAGTTTGATTTTTAAATGCCTTGAGGTAGTCTCCTTTGGGTTAAATTTGCTTGGTGCTCTATAACCTTCATGTACTTGAATACTGGTATCTTTCTCTAGGTTTGGGAAGTTCTCTGATATTATCCCTTTGAATAAGCTTTTTACCTCATTTTTTCTGTACCTCCTCTTTTGGGCCAATAACTCTTAGAATTGCCCTTTTGAAGCTGTTTTCTAGATACTATAGGCGTGCTTTATTGTTCTTTATTCTTGTTTTTTTTTTTATCTCCTCTGACTGTGTATTTTCAAATAGGCTGTCTTCAAGCTCACTAATTCTTTCTTCTGCTTGATTGATTCTGCTGTTAAGAGACTCTGATGCATTGTTTAGCATGTCAGTTGTATTTTTCAACTCTAGATTTGTTTGATTCTTTTTAATTATTTCAGTCTCTGTTAAGTTTATGTGACAGGATTCTGCATTTCTTCTTTCTGTTATCTTGATTTTTTGTTGTTGTTGTTTTCTCAAAACAACTATTTTTAATTTTCTATCTGAAAGGTCACATATCTGTGTTTCTCCAGGATTGGTCCCTAGTGTCTTATTTAGTTCATTTGGTGAGGTCATGTTTTCCTGGATGGTCTTGATCCTTGTAGATGTTTGTTGGTGTCTGGGCATTGAAGAGTTAGGCATTTATTGTAGTCTTTGCAGGCTGGGCTTTTTTGTGCCCATCCTTGTTGGGAAGGCTTTCCAGGTATTCGAAGGGACCTAGGTCCTAAACCCAATAACAATAAGTACCACCTTAGTATTCTTGGATACGATTCAGAAGAATTATCTGGATTAATAGGCAGAGACTCTTGTTCTTTTCCTTTACATTCTTCCAAACAAACAAAGTCAGTTTCTCTCTCTCTCTCTCTCTCTCTCTCTCTCTCTCTCTCTCTCTCTCTCTCCCCCCCCCCCCTCACTCTCTGTCTCTCTCTTTCTCTCTCTCTGTGCTGAGCCTCTTGGAACTGGGGGTTGGGGGACATAAACATCCCTGTGGCCACCACCACTGGGACTGCGCTGGGTGAGACATGAAACCAGCACAGCACTGGATCTTGCCCACAGCCAGCTGTAACCACTACCTGGCTGCCACTTAAATTAACTCAAGGCCCTGGAGCCCTATGATCAGCAGGTGGCAAAGTGAGCTAGGTTCGTGTCCCACTCTTCAGGATGGTGAGTTTCCCCAAGCTGCGGGTGGATTCAGAGATATTGTCTGGGAGCCAGGGATTGAAGTCAAAAACCTTAGAAATTTACCTGGTATTCTATTCTACTCTGGCTAAGCTGGCATCCAAACCACAAGACAGACAGAATTCTTCCCATTCTTCACCTTCCACAGACAGAGGAACCTCTCCCTGTGGCCACCAACACTGGCCCATGTGGGTGTGTGGGGGTGTTGCCAGGCCACCACTAATGCTCACCTAAAGCACAAGGGCTCTTCAGTCAGCTTGTGATGAATGCTGTCAGGCCTGGGACTCACCCTTCAGGACAGTGGGCTCTCCTCTGATCCAGGCCAGGTCCAGAAATGCTGACCAAGAGCCTAGGCCTGGACTCAGGGACCCCAAGAGCCTGCTTGGTGCTCTACCCTACTGTGGCTGAGCTGGTACCTAAGCTGCAAGACACAGTCACCTTTACCTTTCCCCCTACTTTTCTCAAGCAGCAGTCTTTCACAATAGTTACCACAGCAGGGAATGTGCTGGGTCACGCCTAAAGCCAGCATGTCTCAGAGCCCAGTATCCGCGGTGTATTTATTACCTGGGTATTGCTATTGGTTATTCAGGGCCCAGGGGCTCTTGAGCAGGCAGGTGATGAAACCTGCCAGGTCTCTGCTGTGACAGGGCAGCACTGAGTTCAATGAAAAGTCCGTCAGCCACTGTGCTCTCCTTCTCACAAGCACGTAGATTTCTCCATACCAGGTGGCTGCTGCCAGGAGCTAAGGGAGAGGTGGCATAAGCACTCCCTTAGCTGCCCTGGCTGGTGTCTCATAGGTTGCAGTCAGGTGTCTCTGATCCCAGCTCAGCACTAGGACTTGTCTAGGAATTGCAGTCCTTGTGGCCTAGACTGCCCCTCATTTCACTCAGGGCCCCAGAGCACTCCAGCCCCTAGTGGTGAGGCTTGCTGGAACTCAGTCTCCAACCACTGGGATGGGCAATTCCCCTATGGCTAGGGTCGACTCAAATGCTCCCTTTGTTGGCATATATCAGCTCAGTACAGCCTGGTTCTGCTTTCCCTTGTGACAGGGGAGCACTGAGTTCAATGCAAATCCTGACAATCTCTGTGCTCACCCTCTCCCAAGCATGCAAATTCTCACCACCACTGCAAGGAGGATGGGGGAGGGGTAGCACTGGCAATTCCAGACTGCTTTTCCTATCTTCTTCAGTGTCTCTTTCAGTGATATGAAGTCCAAACCAGGCACTATGATTGCTCACCTGCTTTTTGTCTCTTGTAACGGTACTTTTAGTGTGTAGTTAGTTGTTAAAATTTGGTGTTTCTGCGGGGGTAGGCGGATGAGTAGTGTAGGCTTCTATCTCGCCACTTTGCTCTGCCCTCCGTCACCATCTATCCTCTAAACTAAATGCATATTATCTTTGATGGTGGGCCATTTTACAAACAGGTGAAAACTGTTGGAGAAAACATTAAATTTATTAATATTTTGAAATATTTTATAGAACTTTGAGATAATCCTTTTGCTGTATAAAACTAAAGATTTATTAATCATCTCAGAAAACTATTTGTTTGATTTTCTTGAATTATAAAGGATACTTTTGGAGCAAACATTTACCTATAATCTTATTTGAAAAAAGGTCCTGTGTGGTGTTTATCATGGTATCAAATTGTTAAATCTTGCCGTTTTTCCCAAGTTTGTTTGCTTCTTTAATCTTACTGGTTATTAAATTGAACTCCTACGTTAAGAATTGTAGACATAACATTACCATTTTTTTTTCTTTTTATTATTCTTTTTATTATTATTATTATTATTATTATTATACTTTAGGCTCTATGGTACATGTGCGCAATAACATTACCATTTTTACAAAGTAGTGTAAACTTGTCTTTTCTATAGTTTCCTAAAGGCTTTACTTAGTAATTGCTGGATATTTTAATATGGCTGGCAGTGTTTGTGGTTCAGGAACTCGGGGAAGGTTGAAGACTAGTTTCTGATTGCAGGGGGAAGTTTAAGCATTGTTTTCCAGAAAGATTTTAGTATTAATACTGAGGTTGCATTTTGCAGTGTTTGCTAGACTTTTCTAATCCTCTGTTATTTCACATACCATGAAAATATGGACCAACATTCGGATGGTTGAATTGTCATAGTATTTTTTGATCTCTCATATTATGCTTTCCCATTGAGGTAACAAAAACTTAAAACAAGAAAACTTAAAATAGTCAAAAGTTATACTTGTAAAGAAAATTATTTTTTTCTACTTTATTACTTTATAAAGTTAACAAACTTTAGAGATTAAAATTAATAGTAAGGTTGTTTTGTTTTCAGTTTTGACCTTTTCAACATTTTATCCATGAAACACATGTCTTAGCTATTGTGTATGCTGTCAGGATTTCAAAATGTAGTTTCATATTTGCCTAATATGCTTATCTAATTTGCATGGCAATATAATATTTCCATGAAAATTCTGGGATCTTTAATACCAGATTGAGTTTTTTAAAAGCCATCAGAACAAATTAAAGCACCTTTGTTTGGCAATAACCTTTTAAATAATCATATTCAAATAAAAGCTAATTGATGAGACAACAGGGGCCAAATTTTAAGTCAAGGCTGTATTAAAAAATACCCAACTGATGACCGTCAACTGGTAATGATTCTACAACCAAAATAGTCTTACTAATGTCAAATCAGGAAAGCAAAACCAACTTTTAGAGGGATTTATTAAGCTGACTTTTCAGTGTCTTCAATAATGCATTGTTTGCTTCTGTTGAATTTTTTGTTGCTTGTTTCACCTTTTGAAATCTGATTTATACATCAAATTCAAAATTGATGCAAAAAGAAGGATACTATAAGAAAATACATTCATAAATTAACATCATTCTAATCGTCAGTTCAATATTTCTCAAACTAGAATGAATTTTTAAAGTACATTGTTAGCCATGGGTTTTTTTTTTGTTTAGTTTTTTTTTTTTTTTTTTTTGAGACCAAGTCTCACTCTTGTCATCCAGGCTGGAGTGCGATGGCAGAATCTTGGCTCATTGCAACCTCTGCCTCCTGCATTCAAGTGATTCTCCTGCCTCAGCTTCCCAAGTAGCTGGGATTACAGGCGCATGCCACCACGCCTGGCTAATTTTTTTTTTTTTTTTTTTTGAGATGGAGTTTTACTCTTGTTGCCCAGGCTAGAGTGCAGTGGTGTGATCTTGGCTTACTGCAACCTCTGCCTCCCAGGTTCAAGCAATTCTCCTGCCTCAGCCTCCTGAGTAGCTGGGATTATAGCGCGTACCACCACACGCAGCAAATTTTTTGTATTTTTAGTGGAGACAGGGTTTCATCATGTTGGCCAGGCTGGTCTTGAACTCCTGACCTCAGGTGATCCACCTGCCTCGGCCTCCCAAAGTGCGGGGATTACAGGCATGAGCCACTGCGTCTGGCCTAATTTTTTTATATTTTAGTAGAGATGGGGTTTTGCCATGTTAGCCAGGCTGGTGTTGAATTCCTGACCTCAGGTGATCCACTCGCTTTGGCCTCCCAAAGTGCTGGGATTACAGGCGTGAGCCACTGCGCCTGGCCTGAGCCACCACGCCCAGCCAATGGCTTCTTAAACTCAAGAAATAAGGTGGTATTTAAAGATAGACTGATCCCATCAAAAAGTGGACAAAGGATATGAACAGATACTTCTCAAAAAAAGACATTTGTGCAGCTAACAAACATACGAAAAAAAGCTCAACATCACTGATTATTAAAGAAATGCAAATCGAAACCACAGTGAGATATAATCTCACACCAGTTAGAATGGTGATTATTAAAAAGTCAAGAAACAATAGATGCTGGCAAGGCTGTGGAGAAACAGGAATGCTTTTACACTATTGGTGGGAGTGTAAATTAGTTCAATTAATGTGGCAGACAGTGTAGCAATTCCTTAAGGATCTAGAACCAGAAATACCATTTGATCCAGCAATCCCATTACTGGATATATACCCAAAGGAATATAAATCATTCTACTATAAAGACACATGCACACGTATGTTTATTGCAGCACTGTTTACAATAGCAAAGACAGGAACCAACCCAAATGACCATCAATGATAGATTGAATAAGGAAAATGTGATATATATATACACTATGGAATACTATGCAGCCATAAAAAGGAATGAGATCATGTCCTTTGCAGGGACATGGATGAAGCTGGAAGCCATCATCCTCAGTAAACTAACACAGAAACGGAAAACCAAATGCTGCATGTTCTCATAAGTGGGAGTTGAACAATGAGAACACATGGACACAGGGCTGTGAACAACAAACACCAGGGCCAGTCGGGGGTTGGGGGACGAGGAGAGGGAGAGCATTAGGACAAATAACTAATGCATGTGGGGCTTAAAACCTAGATGACGGGTTGATAGGTGCAGCAAACCACCATGGCACATGTATACCTGTGTAACAAATCTACATATTCTGCACTTGTATCCTGGAACTTAAAGTAAAATTTAAATTTATATATATTTATATATATATGATATATATATAATAAAATATATATCATATATATTTTATATGATATATAAAATATATATGATATATATTTTATATGATATATAAAATATATATCATATATAAATATATATCATATATAAATAAATATATATATCATATATAAATATATATCATATATAAATAAATATATATATCATATATAAATATATATCATGTATAAATATATATAAATATATATCATATAAATATATATATCATATATAAATATATATCATATAAATATATATATCATATATAAATATATCTCATATATAAATATATCTCATATATAAATATATATCTATATAAATATATATCATATATGAATATATATGGTTATATATAAATATATATATAAATATAGATGGTTATATACATAAATATATATGTATATCGGGGTGGAGGAGGATTTCTGGCTATAGGGGCTATAGGGACTTGACAGGATTCTTGCTGAATGCAGGCTGAGGTGATCAGAAAATCACCTGGAGAATGGTGGGGAATGAGGACTTAGATCATATATCAAGAGTGGGTGATTCTGGCTAAACCAGCTTAGCAGGATTCTTGCTAAAGCTGGGCTCTGGAGGACATGCCAAGGATGAGGCCTACTGAAAAAAGAGCTCAGAGGAAACTGTCTAGAGTTTGGTTAAGGACAGCATCTTTTTCAGTGTATGTATATATACATACATACACACATACATACACATATATAAATAAAATTAATTTATTCAAAAAATATAATACAGTTTGTACAAGTAGTCAGTGGAGTTATTTGCTCCTGTACTAAATACCTACTACAATGTGCCTAGCTTTGCATGGCTACTTAGATATGACTCAGAGGGTATACTAACAATGATAATATAAATTATCAGAGTTTTTTTTTTTAATGATTCACTTGAGCTTGAAGTCAGAATTCTTTGCTACTGAAATAAGTAGGATTTTAGACATTTATACATACTTTTTAGAGAAGAGTTAGAAAAGGGAGAGGGTCTGTGTTAGAAATCTATCTTTTCAGCAGTTAATAGAGGTTTCCAAAATTCAAATTTAGTTGCTAAATTGTAATTATTTTGCCCCGCTAGCAGAAAATTAACTTATTTGTTGATTTTAATATTTTTAACATGATTATGTTTTTCCAGGTGATGTTATTGTAGACATCAATGGCAACTGTGTCCTCGGTCACACTCATGCAGATGTTGTCCAGATGTTTCAATTGGTACCTGTCAATCAGTATGTAAACCTCACTTTATGTCGTGGTTATCCACTTCCTGATGACAGTGAAGATCCTGTTGTGGACATTGTTGCTGCTACCCCTGTCATCAATGGACAGTCATTAACCAAGGGAGAGACTTGCATGAATCCTCAGGATTTTAAGCCAGGAGCAATGGTTCTGGAGCAGAATGGAAAATCGGGACACACTTTGACTGGTGATGGCCTCAATGGACCATCAGATACAAGTGAGCAGAGAGTATCCATGGCATCATCAGGCAGCTCCCAGCCTGAACTAGTGACTATCCCTTTGATTAAGGGCCCTAAAGGGTTTGGGTTTGCAATTGCTGACAGCCCTACTGGACAGAAGGTGAAAATGATACTGGATAGTCAGTGGTGTCAAGGCCTTCAGAAAGGAGATATAATTAAGGAAATTTACCATCAAAGTGTGCAGAATTTAACACATCTCCAAGTGGTAGAAGTGCTAAAGCAGTTTCCAGTAGGTGCTGATGTACCATTGCTTATCTTAAGAGGAGGTAAGTAAAAGCACAACATAGAAAAAGTTTCAGTGTTCAAGCATTTTTATCTACTGATTGTCTTTCCTTACAGTTTAGAATGTGTTTTCCCAGCAGACTTAACTAGTAATTAGTGTGCATTTTCCTTAAGGTTCTGTCTGATTGTTTCCATAAGCAGTATCTTTTTCAGCAGTTTCTAAAAAGTTATTAGTGATTTCATTAATGTCCATTATGGATTTATTTCCTTCTGTATTCTTTTGAAAATCTAATTCATGGCTTTAATGATTAGGGAGAGTCACAGCATTGTGATACTTCAAATGAAATACATCCTCTTAATTTCATTTCTATGTTGGTGACAGTAATAGAAATTGACTCTTTCAACCAATGGTGCGTCATCTGGACCTCTGTAATGCACCAAAGATGTTTTGAAAGAGCTAGCATCTCTGTGGATAAGTAAAATGTTGGATGATGTGTTAATCTGTTCTGCAGAGGCAATCATGATAGCATGTGCTCATAAAGTTTTTATCTTAAGCTCTAGTATCTGCCTGTAAATGTTAATTAAACCGCACAGTGCTTATGTGAGAGAAATATAATTTTTACTTTCCAAGGTCATCAGCTGACATGAACTCCTCCCAGACATTTACAAATTCAGTTCCAAGGAATAATCACAAAGTTTAATTTTAATATGCTTTCTTAAATTCCTACTTATAAGTGACTAGTATCTTAAAGAATAAAATGTAGCCACTTACTCTTTTATCTCTCTGGATTTTACTTTTCACTATGGAGGCAAATGAGCACTTTAGCTTCTTTGGGAGTTTTTTCTTATTCTCGTTTCTTTGACTCGTATGGGTTTCTTCTCTGAGTGATGGTGGAATGTGCTCCGAGTAAGGTAGAAATCTCTTTGTGAGTGCTTGAGAGTAATCCAGGGCTTCAACAAGTATAACAAAGACACCAAAGTTCAATGTCACACAGGTTTGATGTCAGTTTCCTGCCTTGCCACTTACTGGTTCTTTGGTATAGGAAAGAATCTTAGTTTACCTTCTCTGTAAGATGGTCATAACATTTGTGCCTTCAGATTGTTATAAAAATGAAATGAGATGATATATGTATAATGCCTGGTACATAGGAGGTTAGACACAGAATTTACTAGCCTACTAAAAGTTGAAGCTAGTTTTATCATAAACATTAGCTGTATTTGTGATCTGGGAATGCATCCTCTGGTTTTAAACTTTGGCTCATTTTTTTTTAAGGTCCTCCTTCACCAACCAAAACTGCCAAAATGGTGAGTATACACTGGTCCTCAAATCTTTTCCCCAACACACTGAGAGAGATGCCACATTCCCCTCTGTAAGAGGAGCTCACTGTGGTGATGATTATTGACTGGGAGAAGTTAGGAGACATGCTGCCCTTGGCTTGTATTTATTAGAAACTAGGGAAGCATTTGAAAAAGCCCCCTAATGAGGAGATGTGCTCCACTGGTTAAGTATTGCCACTGGAGGACTACCAAAGGCCTATTGTACCAATAATCCTGTTCTCTAAGTTATAAAATGTGAACACATTAAAGAACCAACCTAGAGGTCTTTTTACTTTTGTATTTCAGAGAAACAAGGTAGGAAGGACCTAAATGTTAAGACAGATGATAAACTATTACATCGTCTTGCCCCTGCCTGAAGAGAAGACGTACTAGTTCACATAATTTTGTGGGGACTATAAATATGCATGCACCTTTAGATAATCTTCTTACTTTTAAGACTAAATTAGGCTTCTTTTTTTTATTATTTATTTTTTATTTATTTATTTATTTTTTGAGACGGAGTCTTGCTGTGTCACCCAGGCTGGAGTGCAGTGGCACTATCTCGGCTCACTGCAACCTCTGCCTCCTGGGTTCAAGCGATTCTCCTGCCTCAGCCTCCCAAGTAGGTGGGACTACAGGTGGACACCACCACACCCAGCTAATTTTTTGTATTTTTAGTAGAGACAGGGTTTCACCATGTTGGCTAGGATGGTCTCAATCTCTTGACCTCATGATCTGCCCGCCTCGGCCTCCCAAAGTGCTGGGATTACAGGCGTGAACCACCACGTCTGGCTGACTAAACAAGACTTTCTAGAGTAATTGTGGCCTTCTATGCTAAATTTGCTTGTTGTCAAAGTGAAAGACCTGAAACAGTGTCTTCTTTGGCATTCTTCTAAATAATCACGTAGCCTGTTTAAGGACCTGTGCAGAGAATAAGAACTTTAAAAAGGAGTGCATCAAATACTGCTATTGTGGAAGAAACTCTACAAGGTGCACATTTGTAGCTATTTAAATATCCACAATGTTTTGGATATAAAGACAATTTTATTTAAAATTCTAATTTAGTTCTAGTTTGCTGATTTGGAGTCTTTTATCTCAAAATCGAAAGATGGCCTTCCATAACCATAAACTATAGACGGTTATATTAAATGAATTAGTTCTTTCTAACCCACCAAGTAGGAATCCTCTGCAAATTTGCTGTTTTATGGATTAAAAAGAATCACTCAGCTTCTGGCCTTTTTTTTTTTTTTTTTTGAGACAGAGTCTCACTCCATCACCCAGGCTGGAATGCAGTGGTGTGATTTTGGCTCACTGCAGCCTCTGCCACCTAGGTTCAAGCAATTCTTGTGCCTTAGCCTCCCAGTAGCTGGAATTACAGGTGCACGCCACCACACGCAGCTAATTTTTATATTTTTGGTAGAGATGGAGTTTCACTACATTGGCTAGGCTGGTCTCAAATTCCTGACCTCAGGTGATCTGCCACCCTTGGCCTCCCAAAGTGCTGGGATTACAGGCATGAGTCACTGTGCCCGGCCAGCTTCTGCCCTTTTCATTGACTGCTTATACTACTTGGGTCCAGTGTGAACAGAAATTGTTTTTGTCCATTCAGTTCAAATTGCACTGTATTCTACATTTCTCTGGTTCCTCTAGTAATCATTTTTAACTCCTTTGCCACCATATCTATTTCTTAATGGATGCCACTGCAGCCGCAGTGGCCCTAATGCTTTATAATTGATGGAAGGGTCTGATGAACTTTAACCGCCTCTGACAGAATGCTAAGATGTGGGGGGAAGGGTAGGAGACTACTGTTAGCTTCTCTGGCTTCTCATTGGGTCTGGGTGATTGAAGGGTCCCCTCTAGCACAACACTTTGTAGTGGCTGACCCCGATTACTCCCTGACAAATTGGTGCCCCTGCATTCTTAATGTCATTGTTAATGATCACAAACATCCATAATCTCCCTCTCCTAATAATAATCCAGGAAAACAAGCTGGTCTCAAAACCATATTTCTTAGGCCATTTATTGGATTTCATTGTTAACATTTTATTAAATAAGTCATTTTGCTTGGCTGTTATCTTGGGAAAGTTCTATCTGAATAGGAAAAATATCAAAATATGCTGCTATGCTTTGCCTTATCTAATTGTCTTGCATGGTACATTTTCTCTTAATATATGTGAATTGGCCAGGCAGGGTTTTCACAGTGCCATCTTTATAACCTAAATTAGAGTTAACTTCTCCTGTTTTCTTAGAAAGAGTATTATCTTAAACATCTTCCTTAGAAATTAAACTCAGTGAATGGGAGGTGGGCTGTGCCAAGAATTTTATGAAGATATTCTCTGAATCTCCCTCTCACTTTACTTAGAAGTGCTGCCTTGTGTTGTATTTCTATTTATCTTCATCTCAAAGTCAATTTGTGTCTTGGTGGTGGAGAAAAGGGCAAAATTGTTTAAACATAGGACTAACTAAGGCTCTTCAGTTGCTATTACTATAAACTTTTTTCTAATTTAAGTTAAATATGTTTCAACCAAATACACATTGCTATGAAAATGAATTCCTGTAACTGTAAATCTGCTGTGTCTTTGATTCTGCCACCTATACAACTATAATCAGTTGACATATCCATTTCAGATATCAGTTTTATGAATTAATCAACCATCTGATTTTTTAAAAATACTAAGTAAGGCTCTTTTCCATTTCAGAAAACAGATAAAAAGGAAAATTCAGGAAGTTTGGAGGCCATAAATGAACCTATTCCCCAGCCTATGCCTTTTCCACCCAGCATTATCAGGTCAGGATCCCCGAAATTGGATCCTTCTGAGGTCTACCTGAAATCTAAGACTTTATATGAAGATAAACGTAAGTAGTTGTGGAATATTTCAGGAGAGCGTATAACAAGATAAATTTGGATTTATTTTAGACTAGGACCTTCCCATCTTTCAGAAGCATATTGAAAAGTTATTCCTTCATTACCATTTTAATAGAACTCTGGACTTCTTCCATGTATATTTAACATTCACACATTCATTTTTTTCAAAATCATGTTTTATGTGCTAGTTATCTACCAGATGCCATACTAGGTAACCAGAATACAGAGATAAATAGGTTACATAGGACCTGCACCCAAAAATATTATTAGAACTAAATGGAAAAAGACAAATATGTAATCAAATAGTACACAAATAAGTACACATACAAGTAACAGGTACAGTGATAGAAAGATGAAATGGATAAATTGGGATCCAAAGAAGGAATATTCAGTTTTATCAGCGTGGGCAGTAGGAAGTGTCAGGAAAAGCTTCATACTAGAAGCAAAGCTTTAACTAAGTCATCAGGGATGAAAAAGTGTCTATGAGGAAGATAAAAGGGAAAGATAGAAGGAATAGCACATGCACACTGGCCTTGCATGACTTGGGTTCTGCAAGTAGTTCACTTTCGCTGGGTGCAATTGGCAAGGAAAGTCACAGAGGAGAGCAGGAACAGATTGAGGAAGGCCAGTGATGCCTTCCAAGGGAGCTGGAGTTGGCCATATAAATAACAGAGAACCACAGAATGCCTTTAACTATAAGGAAGGCATAATTTTGTGTTTTAGAAAAAGGTTTCTCTGGCAGGAGTATGAAGGATGAATCAGAGCTGTATGCAATTTGAGGAAGGGTGTGCAATTTGAAGAAGAAACTAAAGAGTTGACTCCTTAAAGGAGTCCAGCTGAGAGATAAAAAGAGAGACTGCATAAGGCAGAAATTCATGCATGTTCCTACTAATTCACTTACTAATGATAAATCTTTTCCAAAGTAAAATTGCAGATTTAAGTAGGTATAATTTTTTAAAATTTACTTGTTCTTAGAAATAGATGTAAATCTACCTTGGAAAAGATATGTACAAGTGGAATATATGTGTAGTTGACTTAATGCTTATTTAACTAGTTGCAGAAGTACATCTTGATAATCCCAAGCCATATTCAGAAAGATGAAAACCAGTTGTACGCATAGCAAAGCAATAATTTAAATTAGCATAACTATGTAGAATCCCTTTCTTCATACTTTCCATTCATAGCCTGATACATTATTAATACTGGTATAAACTCTGCAGTCCCATCAGGCTTCACCCATAAAATAAGTGAGTTGAACTGATGACTTTTTTTTTTTTTTCACGGAGACAGAGTCTTGCTCTGTCACCCGGAGCTGGAGTGCAGTGGCACGATCTCAGCTGACTGCAACCTCTGCCTCCTAGGTTCAAGCAATTCTCCTGCCTCAGCCTCCTGAGTAGCTGGGACTACAGGCGTACACCACCATGCCTGGCTAAGTTTTGCATTTTTAGTAGAGACGGGGTTTCACCATGTTAGTCAAGCTGGTCTCAAACTCCTGACCTCGTGATCCGCTCACGTCGGCCTCCCAAAGTGGACTCTTTTAATCTCTAAAGTTCTACAATTTTAATAGGAAGTATATATCAAAAGATATTGCTTCTATAGAATATTATCAGGAATTTACTAATCTCACTTTTTATATAGTTCCCTGACATGTTTATTTCTTCTCTCTTTACAGTAAATACTTCTTACCTATAAATAACATTAATATTTTCCCAAAGAAAAAATTTTAGTCGTGAAATAGATTTTTTGACTTAATATTCTTTTTTTTTTTTTTTTGAGATGGAGTCTTGCTCTGTTGCCCAGGCTGGAATGCAGTGGCACGATCTCAGTTCACTGCAACCTCTGCCTCCCAGGTTCAAGCAATCCTCCTGCTTAATATTCTAAGGAATACAACCTACCCTTTGAGGGTAGGACAGTATAGGTTAGGAGATTAGACCCTGGAAATCAACCTGGATTTAAATCTTAGCTTCACCACTTGCTATGTGACAATGGCCAACTTACTTAGACCCTCAGTTTTCCCACCTAGAAAATGGGGCTAATAATAAATGTTAGCTCTTAATTATTTTCCTTTAAAATGCTACCATTTTGCAAAACTAGGCTAGGTAATTAGTACATATGGAATAATTTTCTGAGAGAAAGGTATTAGCTTGAGAGCAGGAACAATGTATTTTACAGGCACTCTGTACAGGAGTGCCTGTACAGATTTAATGTACAGGATTTAATGTCCCTTACCCAAGTGTTAACTTAGGTCATTTGCACCTGTCAAATATCAGACTCAAGTTTGATCATTCTGAATTCAACATTGTTATATTGATTGGACAGCATTAGAAGTTAATGGCAGTGTAATACTGAGTATATGGAAGTGAGAGTAAATGTTTCTAAACAGTCTTAATACAGTTTTGTTTAGAGCTCAAAACAAGGATTTATAGTTGAATTGTGTGTGTGTTACACTCTTGTGCAAATTTTCCATACTAAAAAGTTCTGAGATTATAGTTTATTGAGTTACTCTATAATATCCTACTAAATATTGAACTTCGTTTTGTTTTAATCCTTTTAAAATAAATCATAGTATTTATATTTTCTGATTTTCCTTAGCACCAAACACCAAAGATTTGGATGTTTTTCTTCGAAAACAAGAGTCAGGGTTTGGCTTCAGGGTGCTAGGAGGAGATGGACCTGACCAGTCTGTAAGTGTCACTTCTTTGGAACATGGCTGTTTCCTGTTCAAACGTTTTGAGTGGTGATTTGGTGGATTATGGTGTGTTTTAAGTTTTTTTTTCTCTAACAGTTTCATTAATATGAAGAATAACTGCATTTCTATTAGTATCATAGTCCCTCAGTTATTGTGGTGTAGCTGAGGCTAAAAACTGTGGGTAAAAACTGAATATTTCAGCTGCAAATTAGACAGTGATTAATTATTTACTTCTCTGTGTGAATAACTACATAAAGCTTATTTTAAGTTTATATTTTCCTTTGTCCTCATTAAACAGAGTCTAAGACATTTTCCCTCTCTAAGAAACCTATAATCCTATGTCCTCTTTCCCACTATTACTCTGTCTTCTGGATGCTCCATAAATGGTTGGCATGAGCCTGTGCATATTGTTCACCTCGTCTTATTAATAGGTTGGCATTTTCATGCTCAGTACTTTGCATGTCATTTCATCTGTTACCTTTGAAACTAGAGGAATATAAAATAATTAATATTTTTGTCCAGAGGCATAAGGGTTATATTTGCAAAGCATTTGAAGTCTAGGATTTTGTTTACACATGATTCTCACATAAACTTGTTTTAGAGAACAAATGTAGTGGGTTTTGTTTCTAAGTTTTGCTCTTGGTTTGAATAACAAAGAAGTAATGTGTTCTGTAGCATTTTTAAGAACATATTTGCACTTTATTTTATATAATATCAATATATATCAAAAAATATGGTTGGAAGTTAGGTGAAGAACAATAATCTTTAAAAATTACAGGCTTATTTCTGAATAGAACATTTGATTTATATAGTATAAATTTGTTCTAATTGGTCATATTGGTTACAGTTACAACAATCATTGGAGACACATAAAGCTTAAGGCAGGTTGCCCTATGTAGAACAAATACTAGATACTTTAATTGTTCTTGGTGGTATTTGTATTTTTGTTTTATTGCTTCCTATTTTGTTGATACTCATAATGTTCACTTAGACATTTTAAGAATTTGTCTCAAACAACTTAGAAGAAACCTTTCTTTTCTCTTAAATGTCAGATTTTAGCAGCTCTGAAACTAGCCCAAACATTCAGGATTGCCTAATTGTAGGATTCTAATGCTGGTGAGCAAAATGAACCAGATTTGTTCACCTAGATGCAAGTGAAGCTTCAGGCCACTCTGTTCCCATTGAGATTTAGAAACAAGAAATGTCTCTGTGCTGTGTATATTGAACTTGTACTGTTAGTCATATGTGATGGGAGTACCGTTGAGAATGATCCCAGTTGCTGTGAACAGTAGTAGAAAATCTTGCCTGATGACATTGAACAGACTTTTAATAGCTACTCTGCAGATTTATATTTTCTGAGTTTAGTGTTTTGTTTCATTGTAATGATAGGGATAATGGTGGTGCTTTTTGAGTTATCAAACAACTTTGTATTTTCTACTTTCTTTGTACACAGAGGATCTATAAGGGATTACATAATACAGTGTGGTTATTTGAAGTGCTGTTTTGGAGAATGGGCACTTTCTCAGATAATACCTTTCTAAAATATGACTGTTTTCATAGTTGAACTGCAAAAATCTGTTGGTTTGCACAATGCTAAGTTAGGAATTCCTTAACTCTTCAGTTAAACTTTACACTGTGGACCAAACTATACTTTGTTATCTTATCAGATATATATTGGGGCTATTATTCCCCTGGGAGCAGCTGAGAAAGATGGTCGGCTCCGCGCAGCTGATGAACTAATGTGCATTGATGGAATTCCTGTTAAAGGGAAATCACACAAACAAGTCTTGGACCTCATGACAACTGCTGCTCGAAATGGCCATGTGTTACTAACTGTCAGACGGAAGATCTTCTATGGAGGTATGTGAACTTGTTCTTGCTCTGAAAAGTTAAAAAAGAAACAAAGATACTAGTCTACTTCCTGTGTAGTTTTGCAGGTTATTTTATTACATTCAGTAGTATCTAAGATAACCCATTTGGTGTGATCCAGGGCCTCACTGTGGAAGGCTATGCAAAGACAAAAGGATTCAGAAATAATACTACTATAAAAAAATAAATTTGGGGCTTGTATATTAAGATTATTTTCATATATTGATGCATTTTGCAAATGTATTATAGGTGGGAGTATTGATTTAAATCCGGTTTTGTTTTGTTTTGTTTTGTTGAGTTGAGGTAGAGTCTCACCCTGTCACCCAGGCTAGAGTGCAGTGGTATGAGCTCAGCTCACTGCAACCTCCACCTCCTGGGTTCAAGCGATTCTCCTGCCTCAGCCTCCTGAGTAGCTGGGATTACAGGCACACACCACCACACGGCTAATTTTTGTATTTTTAGTAGAGACGGGGTTTCACCACATTGGCCAGGCTGGTCTCGAACTCTTGACCTCAAGTGATCCACCCGTCTCAGCCTCCCAAAGTGCTGGAATTACAGGGGTGAGCCACTGTGCCCAGCCTAAATTTGTTTTTTTTTTTAAATAACAAATACAAAATTATTTAGTCATACCAAGATATCCCACTAGCTGAATATACAAAGATTTTTGGATCCCAGTGAAATCTGAACTGCTAAAGGAAAGTAGGATGTTTCTACTTGAGAAGTTTTAGTATAATTTAACATTTATTGAGTGCTTACTATGTCCTAGATGCATGGATTATTTTATTTAATCTTCACAACACTATGAGGTCATTATCTAGTTCTATGATTACTCAGAGAAAGGTTGAGAAACAAATAACTGGTAAGAGGTAGGGCCTGGATTAAAACTTGCAGTTTAATTCAGAGGTCAGGGTTTAAACCATAGCATTAGGATATGAATATCTCTTATAGTTTCTCATCAGTAGCTTTATGAATAATTAAATAGGAATTCTTATAAGTGAATTCTTTCCACTTTAAAATTTAAAAAATACAACTCTGTAGCACAAGAAGATAAGCCTTATGAAGGTATGAATTTTTATTTGTTTAGTTATCTGCTGTAAGCTCAGCACCTAAAAGAGTGCCTGTCTGGTACAAAGTGGACATTAATAAATGTTGTTAATTGGATGAATGTTTACATCGCTCTTAAAAATGAGGCACTGTATTTTTTATTACAACATTCAAAGTAAAGGCCTGCCTCCTTTGGTAAATACCAGGCATTTAGAATGCATATAGATTGTAATGCAGTGCTGCCTCAATTTGGTTGTGTTGGAGGCCAAATATAACTACTTACAGTAAAATTGTGATGTTATACAACCTACGCTCTTCCCTGGAAAGAATCATGAAGAAGTTTCATAGTAGTTTGGTATTATTGGAGACATTTTAGCTAATACATTCTAACTATGCATTTTGAAAAAAAAAAAGAAAACATATTCTTAAAACCATGTGAATTTTCAGCCAGAAAGAGACCTTATAAATATGGACATGACTGCAGTGTGTTGTGGTTATTATTAACGATGGTTTGTACCAAATTATGGCAAAAAATATGCCCTTTTTAAAAAATCAGTTAGGACTTTGTGTCATTCTCAAGTTCTGATGCCATACTTGAAGAGCAGAAAAAGGTGTAGGTTAATTGGCCATTTATCAGGAATTTCATATGACCCTGTCTATGCCCAGAAGTGTTTGCTGTTCATGTGGACAGCTTGTTATGTGTCCCAGCAAGTTGGGGGGTGGAGGTTGGGGAGGTGGAAGGCTGAGAACTGCTAATGATGAACTCATATCATCACTCAGGAAACTGCAGTTGCAAAACACATCATGTAAGACAAATCCTGTACAGGTAGCAAACCGTTATAATGGGGCAGCATTTCTGCCCTGATGCTTTAACCTCTAAGACAGAAATCAATGAATATCAGTCACTGAACTAAATTATATTTATAATTGATTTTAAAAGGAAATTCATGTGTCATTCTTCATTATGTGTTTCGTTAAAATTATTGGTCCATGTTATAAACCTTGATGGAACTAAAACAGTTTTAGGAAGAATTTTTTTACTATCAAATCTCACAGAAACTTTGAAAAGCTTCCTTTAAAATGAGATCATGAGGTCAGGAGTTTGAGCCCAGCCTGGCCAATACGGTGAAACCCCATCTCTTCTAAAAATACAAAAATTAGCCGGGCATGGTGGTGGGCACCTGTAATCCCAGCTACTCAGGAGGCTGAGGCAGGAGAATGGCGTGAACCTAGGAAGCAGAGGTTGCAGTGAGCCGAGATCGAGCCACTGCACTCCAGCCTAGGTGACAGAGCAAGACGCCATCTCGGGAAAAAAAAATGAAATGAGATAACATGAGATTGTATGTATTTTTCAGTAATCCACTCCGAGTATTTGGGAAGTCAGATGGACTGCTGTTGCCTACATCTGTACTCAGATTATACCCGAAGCTCACATGTGGGGCTGCTTTTCTATTCTTTATGTTATTAGAAACTGAATTTTTCTGTGAGAGGCTTAGCATAAAAACACTTTAGTCACCAGAAATTATGATGTTCCAGAAATATCAAAACTGATCATGTTTATTATAGAAAAACAACCTGAGGACGACAGCTCTCAGGCCTTCATTTCAACACAGAATGGATCTCCCCGCCTGAACTGGACAGAGGTCCCAGCCAGGCCTGCACCCCAGGAGCCCTATGATGTTGTCTTGCAACGAAAAGAAAATGAAGGATTTGGCTTTGTCATCCTCACCTCCAAAAACAAACCACCTCCAGGAGGTAAGGGCTGTTGAATCTTATTGTCTCTCCCTGCAAGTCCAGTTCTGAGGCTCCCACTGGAGTTTATGAAATAATTAGGAACTATGTATAAAATGCCTTAGGTACTTATCTTTTTAAGAATGGTGAATACTTTCCTTATTTTCAAAATTAGGTAATTTGAACCGAACCTTCCAGGCTTCAAGTTTATCTATTATCTCACATTCTATAAAATATTTAATAAGTCTCAGTAGCTCCATTTGCATCAAGGTTATATTGAAGACAGTATGTCATAGATATGGATTTAATGAAAGGTATAATGCTGACTTTTAAGAAAATGGGGACATAGGTTTTGAAAATTAGGATAAATCGTGTATGTAGAAAATAGAGACTAGAAGCAATTGAGAAGAAGCAAAGCAAATTAATAGAAAAATCTTGACCCAAATATGTCGTAGATATTTTATGTTATAATTTAATAATAATTGCCGTAGTCCAGCTATAAATTACCCTTGTTGAATGATAAGAGGCCTACCTTTTATAAATGTTTCATTGAAAGGTAAAAATTTTGTCAACAATTGGAAAATGGATCTAAATATCTTGAACCAAGTTTAACAGAATATTCTAATCCAGAAGATGAATGTATTTATATCAGTTCCATGATCAAAGGAGGAATTACATCTGATATATTCAGGGCTGTTACGATTCAGCAAATGAAATATTTGTCTTGATGTTTCTATAAAATAATAATTTTTAATATAATTATAAAATCCAGTTGAATATGAGAACCAGCTCTAAGTCAAATAATAAAAATCTTTGACCACATGAAAATGTGCCCTTGCCTTTACAAGTCAGTTTGATTATGTTTTGCATAGTGAGATCCTTTTAGACCAAGTGGTTGCTAAAACCTTAGGTTAAAAAAAAGAAAACACTTTTAGGAAAGTGTTGTGAGCCAAATCAATTTGCAAAAATCTTGCTAAAATTAATGGAAGTGTATAAGGGAAAAAGAGTCCATGACATGGATGAGTTATTGCTATAGTATTAGGTCACTGCTCACTGATACTAGTTTCCATTTTCCCAAAGCAGTTGCCATGGAAACACTTGGAACTGGAACTGTCACTGATGCTGTAAGGATGATAATATGGCCTGTGTCAGAAAAATGAAAGGAAAGCAGCTTTTAGGTGGTTTTCATGTTGTATCATTGGAATCAGTATTTCCAAAAACAGATAACCATTTAGGATAATGATATTGTCATTCTTGTAACATACAATAACACCAGACATTCAGATTAACTAAAACAGTGAAAGAGTATTACTCTAGTAGATAGATGCTAACCACTTTCTATATTGAAGATATTCCCTTTCTAGCACTACAGAAATTTGGGGAAAGTCTGGTGTTCACTATAAAACTAAGCTATATAGAGAAATTCAGTAAAATAAGTTTCATTGCTTAAATATGTTTAAGCATATTTTTACATTTGTTTATATTTAACATTTATGTTATATTAAATTTTAATATATGAAGCATTTTTATTTGTATACATTGGAAAATTTTTAAAAATTTAAAAATCTTTAGTTTTATATTTCCTTGTTTCAATCATGTTTTACTATTGTGATGGTTTTACCTATGGAGATACTTCATTCTCTTTAAGATAGTGTCATTAAGTGTTGTGTTTTGTAATCCAACAAACTTGGATTCAAGTCCTGCTTATATCTTTTAATAGCTGTCTGATCTTGGGCAAATTACTTTCCCTCCAAGAGCTCCAGTTTCTTCCATAAAATGAGGATGATAGAGACACTCCCTGTCTCACGAATGTGAGGATTAAAGGAGACAGGGTATGTGAAGCCCTTAGCCAAGGCCTTCAGTAAATGTTAGCTGCTGTTGCTTGTTGTAGCTTCTGCTGCCATTGTTATCATCATCATTATTTAGAAAATTGTCACCATCTCTTTTCTTTTAAAAAAAACTTTTAAAAGTTCGTCAATACTTAATAATGAGATAGGAAAGAAAGCCCAATTAAAATGTAAGATTGAGGCAGCAGCTAACGTGTGGCAGGAGATGAGTATTTGCAGCTCATCAATTATCAGGCTGAATGGTAAATTAGGCTCAGGTTGTTGATGAATTTTATGTAAAGTACTTGAGATTTTCAGTCATGGTGTAAAACCAGAATTGATAATTTCACTGAAATGCTAGTTAATAATCTCATAAAATGTTGAGGCCTGAGAGTATTCTTGTTAGAATTTTATTTTTCACATATAGACAGAAAAAGGATCCTGGGGAAAGCTCCAGTGAGGAGCTTTCACTCACAGAGACTGAACACTTGCTGCAAACTGTATGACAGAGAAGGTTTCGTTCAGAAAGGAGTTAGCACAGGTGGAAAGGCAGGAAACCTGTCTCAGAATAGATCATTCTTTTCTTTTTTTTTTTTTTTTTTGAGACAGTCTTACTCTGTTGCCCAGGCTGGAGTGGAGTGGCGTGATCTCGGTTCACTGCAACCTCTGCCTCCCAGGTTCAAGTGATTCTCGTGCCTTAGCCTCCCGATTAGCTGGGATTACAGGCATGTGCCAACACACCTGGCTAATTTTTTTGTGTGTTTTTAGTAGAGACGGGGTTTTGCCATGTTGGCCAGGCTGGTCTCGAACTCCCCGACCTCAGGCGATCCACCCACCTTGGCCTCCCAAAGTGCTGGGATTACAGGCGTGAGCCACTGTGCCCGGCCGGATCATTCTTTATGGACCACATCTCAGGTATTTTCTGATGACGTATGTCTCAAGAAGAGTTCTTAGTAGCATCTGTAGTACCAGTTATGGAATTCTGAGTTTCTCTACTGTTGACTTTTTCAAAGATCAGGGATCCAGGTCTAGCATCCTCACAATTTGTCTAAGTGCTGAATGAATGGAGTACTTAGAAAAGGCCTCTATTTAAGATTAAAAAGACTTGGCTAGTTTTTGCTTTACCAGTACTTCAGAGCTTTTAGTGTTATTCCTTCTTATCATGTAGTTTTCAGTTATGGTTGCAAAGGATTTCTTTGAAAAGGGAACATTTCCAGTTACTGTTCTTTGTTTTCATGAAAAGAAATGTTTTAAGAGCACTAAAGTGATCTCAGAATCTGGACAAGCCAGGCTATGAGACAGATTCAGGCCAAAGGTGAATGAAGATGGATAAGTTGGCTTTATGGCAAATGCCTGTAGACTTTATGTATCAACGAAAACAAGGCAGGACTGAAGGCTTTTCCCTAGCCATGTGAACTCTAAGGGGTTGCCTTGAACAGTTTCCCAGTCCGTTTAGAAAATGTTCAGAATACCTTTCTACTGGTCTGTTTGCTATTTTTAACTGTTCTAGTGACACTGCTATAAATACTAAGACAGTAACAATCTGACTGCTTTTACCTTCCCTCACCCAGAAAACCAGCCGTTTAGGAAGTTGTATACCACCATGCGCCAATTCTTTTTACCACATTGCTCACAGGCTGAGAAAGGGGACCACTAAGATTTCAGAGATTAATTCTATTTAATGCTTTCCCAAGTCTGAACAAACTCCTTTTAGTGAGCCAAGGAACTGAATGATTTTCTTCTCAGGGGATCTAGAAAGAACACTATGTTTGAGTAAATCTTTTGTAAGAAGGAGAATAACTGAGATATTGATTTAGAAGGTCACCACAGGGCCACCGTATGACCTGCCATATGTTTCTGGTGTGCCACCTGTTGTAGAATTAGTGAATCAATTCATAATGCCTGATATGACATGGCCCTTTCTGCACTGGCATTTCTCTAATTACGTTGTTTGTAAGGAAAATAGAATAATAAGTGTTTGACATAATTCAGAGCTAAAAGGCACTTCCTTCCAACATTGACTTACTCTATTTTAAGATAAAATCTGCCACTGTGTATTCCTAGAAGAGCCAGGGCACTGTCTTTAGGGAAATAAATCATCATCAAGAATAACTTTTCTACTCCAAATGAAGGTCTATTTAAACGTCCCTTACATACTCCTAGATATGATTCAGAAATACTAGTAAGGAGCAGGTTTTACTATGGAAATTAAACATCATTCACAGTGCCATTCAAAAATATGAATTATCCCTATTCAAATCATTCAGTAGTCAGCAGGAGCCCACATGCCTGATAAGTTTAAAGTTTACTGACCTAGGCTAGGAAATTCTCAGAGAACATAGAAGGAACATTTGTTTCCTAATACAAATGCTGCCTGTTGCATGGTGGAAAATATTTTGTTTGACAAGATTTCCTGAATATCTGAAAACTCATTTCAAGCTATAATAATAGCAGAGTGTCTTAATAGTTAGTCCAGGAAGGCCCTTAGCATTATAAGCTAGAGATAGAGTAGAGCTACACAGAGCATCTTTGCAATTGTATTAGACTCAGCTTTGTGTATTTGGTTTAGAATTTGATCCATGAGTCAAGTAGTCTTAACAGTTAACATTTAATATTCCAATTCCACTCAGCTTTTCAAATTTTAAAAAGAGCCAAAGTCATAAATAAGAGGAATTAATTTACATGTGGAATTAAGTATGATTCATTTTAATTGTCAGTCATTTCACTGTACCTGAATTTCTGACCAATAACTACCGAGTGCTAAACCTGAGTTTGACCTGCATTTATTTACAAGGTTCCTTGTAGGAGCAAGTGCCCCTTTAACAGAAGCAAAGATAATCTTACTGTAGCAGTTTAAAATAGCTAAAAACTTGTTGCAGCTTAAATGGCCAATAATAAACAATGAGACATCTGATCAGTCAGGTGGTATCAGTGAGATTAGTAGCTCTTAAACAGAACAATTAGGATGAGAATGTAAAAATTAGAAAAAGGTTTCTGGTAGGTAGAAAATAGCAAAGAGGTTTATATGCTATGATTACAACTGTGTAAAGAGTATTTATGCATGTGGGCAAAAGTGAAAAGTATGAAAATAGTTCCGTTTGGATGGGATGATGACGTGTAGTACTTTTCTGTTATGTTTTTAAATAATTTTCTTTGATGTTATGTTGAATTTTTAAATGACATTGATTATAAATCTAACACTAGCAAAAATCTTAAATAATTGAAAAACCTGGGGTTTTTTTTCCCATAGTTATTCCTCATAAAATTGGCCGAGTCATAGAAGGAAGTCCAGCTGACCGCTGTGGAAAACTGAAAGTTGGAGATCATATCTCTGCAGTGAATGGGCAGTCCATTGTTGAACTGTCTCATGATAACATTGTTCAGCTGATCAAAGATGCTGGTGTCACCGTCACACTAACGGTCATTGCTGAAGAAGGTAAGGAGCCAGTAGACCCGCCTGCCCCAAGCTGATCTGAGAGGCACAAAGCCTGTGGGAGGCAGTGGCCTCCTCCAGCACTGCCAGAATCACTGCAGGGATAGAACTGTGTATGCACGCTGGAGTCTCATTCTTCCCCTTTTCGATTTAATGAACTTAAAAGACAACTTATTATAAAATTGTCAGCAGCTCAAGAAAAATAATCCAGCTAGTGAGTGTGGACCACTTATTTATGTGCTAGAGAAGCAAGCACCCAGAAGTGAAAGAGACTGGTAGTACTTTTCAGATCTTATTTTCTTAAAATAATGTCTTAAGCCTTGGCTTAAGTGAGAGAAAATCCTTTAAACAGTTCAAAGAAAGTCACTGTTGATATCAAGTCTTTTTGTCAGGCCCATGCCACAGTGTGCCTTTCCTTGGGGGCAGGGCTTTGTTCTGGGCAGCCGCTTTGTTAACAGGGTAAAGGAGTGTGTGGGAATGGCTAGTAAGTGGGGCATAAAACACATACTGGCAGCCCTGGAGTCTTACAAACATGTTTAATGTCTTGCCTTGCTGTAAAGCTGCCTTTTGATTATTAAGAATTTCTAATTAGGAACCATCTTTAGCCAGTCCATATTCTTTGTGAATTACAACATAACCACTATGTAATGCTCTCATTTTTCCTGATTTTGCAAAACTAACAAGGAGAAGCCAAAAACAGAATTATGAAGGGTCAGTCTTTGATGTTAAAATTCCTCATACTATAATGTGTATTCATGTTCCATTTTCTCCCATGACCCTGTAATCTAGTTGGTTTCCAAGTCTTTTATACTTCCTGGTTCTACCTTTTGTTTCTGTTCCTACCACACCACTCTCATCCATTTATCTCTAAGGTATTACATAAATCTTTTCAAGATGCTGTAGGGATTATTTCTGCATGGACATGAATTGACTTCACTGCTCCCTTAGGCCCTGTCGAATTCTGGGCAGGATTCCAAGATGCTGTGACATCCCTGCCTTTGTTGTTTCCCTTTTCCATTCCGTTCCTATACTCTTCTCAGACTCTGCTGATTCTTTTCTAAAATAATCCCTTGTAGAAGCTCCACTGCTTCCCCACTCTCTGCCCAGAAAGTGTTCTGTGATTTTGCTCTCAGCCTGCCTTTTAAATATACTTCTCAGTATTCTCTCCACACCCTCTCTAAGCTGGGCCTCACTGGCCTCTGTGTACATGGTCTTCCCCCCAACCCCAACTCCCATAGCACCTCCTATCTCTGCACTTCACTGGACATCATTCTTACATAACTATATCCCTATTTAAATGGTCTGCTCTTTGTAAACAAAAAACATATTGGTTGATTATGATACTAGATGCTCAGCATTTTTTTTTTTTTTGAGACAGGGTCTCACTCTGTTGCCCAGGCTGGAGTGCAGTGGCACAATCATGGCTCGCTGCAGTCTCAACCTCCTGGACTCAAGTGATCCTCTGACCTCAGTGTCCTGAGTAGCTAGGACTACATAATTTTTAATTTTTTTTTTTTTTTTTTTTTTGAGATGGGGTCTCACTGTGTTGCCTTGTCTGGTCTCTAACTCCTGGGCTCAAGCAATCTTCCTGCCTTAGCCTCCCACATTGCTAGTATTACAGGCATGAGCCACTGTGCCTGGCCAGCAAATATTTTTTGAATGAAGGAATGAGTAAATGAATGAGTGAACAAAGTAAAAGTTAGGAGATGTTAGTTCTGAGGTCTTCTGTCCCATTACCTAAGCAGAGGCTGTTTAAACCCAATAAAAGAAGTAAGGCTTTTGACAAAGGCCACAGATACCTATTAGCTAGTTACATGACAAAAAAGCTACATAATATTTCTAATCTTCACTTTTTTAACTGTAGAACTGGAGTAGTAATATCTATTTCAGGATCATCATCAGGGGTTAAAGGTGAAAATATACATAAACTGCATAAATACCCTAGGGTGCTCATCTAATATCATTATTTTACCTACATGACTGGCTCCCTCATTCAGGTCTCTGTTTAAATCTCACTTCCCAAGGAAATAATAATAGTATTTAATAAGTGTGTACTATGTGACAGGCACTGTCCTAAATGCTTTACATATATTAACTAATACAATAATCCTAGGCAGGCACTATGGTTTTTCAATTCTTGTGGATGAGGAAACTGAGTCACAGAGCAGTTAGATGAATTAATTGCCTGTGGTTAAAAAATGTTGTAAATGCTTACTCTCAATATCTGTGTATCTCATCTATGAACCACACTTTGGGTAGCCTTGGGATAGATTGTTAGGAAAAAAAACTACTTCTTTCTCCAGTAACTTTTCCCCAAAAATTACTGTTTCCTGTTGATGGTATTTTCTCTAAGAGATTATCCAAGATTGTTCATAATTTTTCTTAGAATAAAAGTTCCCTTTCACATTCTGGCCCAAACACTTGTGGACAGACACTTAAGATTTCCTGTATAACGTGTGTTCGTGTTCAGATAAAAGAGAAGGGTGGAGGGAAGCTCCCTAGAAGATATATATACTTAAAGTATATTTCATATGCAGCCACAGCCTCTTAAAATACAGTCACATTTTATATGTTAAATCACATTTCAGTGATCACACACTATTTTATTATGCTCTAGGTTTTTTTAAACTATGAAAACATTCAGACTCTCTTATGTTTTCTTAGGAAAAAACAGAAAATCTTCCTTCTGTCCATAAAGATCTCATTCATGGAGTTTGTAAGCCTTCCAGGTTCTCATAAAATTCAGTATAAAATCTATCAACTGCATTAACGAGTCAAATGAATATTTATAACTCTAAAGCTATTTTCAGAAACCACACATTCAGATCAATACCTCAGGGCAGCAGAGCTTCGCATTTGATACTTCTCCCCTTCTCTCCATCAGCCATTCCCTACTGACAGGTAAAAGACAGTTACCTAGAAAATGAACAACTCTTGGTCCCTCCATCCTTTTTTCCCCCTTTGCTAGATGCTGTTTAATATTTGTGCCTATGTTGCCAAGGATATGGTAAGGCAAGTGTCATATTTCATAAAAGACTTCCAAACTGTAGCCAGGACTTGAGACTGTTCTCTATCATATGGCATTCCCCACAACACTACCGCCTCTTCCTCTGCCATGGTATCTTGTTTTTAAATATGGAACATAAATTTACTATATCTGGTAGTTCCTGCTTACTGTAAAAAAAAACATATAATTTTTCAAAATTAATTTCAAATTTTTTGTCAGGCCTTGTTAATTTTAAGAGTGAACATGACTTACCAAAGGCTACCAAGCACTCCTGTTGGAATTGATTCTGGTAGTGTTGCAATACTTTTGTTTTGTTTTCAATTGATTTATCTGTTTATTCCCATTTGTCTCCATTTTCCATTCTCATTTCTCTCACTGCTCCCATTGGCAAACATTCTAGTATGTTTTATGTACTGCATTTTATTTGTACGTCTTTTAAAATACATTTTTTGTTGGGTGTTGGCATTTATTTTTGAATTATGTAAATGTTACAGATTTTACACTGGGTTTTTCTCAGAACCATGTTGTTGTTGTTTTCTTTTAATGCCATTTTACTGTTCTAGGATCCAATCCAGTATTCCTCGTGACATTTAGCTGTTGTCTTTTTTTTTCTTTTTAATTGGGATAGAATTCTTATACTATAAAATTAATTATTCTAAAATATACAATTCGGCCTGCCGCCATGGCTCATGCCTGTAATCCCAGCACTTTGGGAGGCCAAGACAGGCGGATCACCTGAGGTCGGGAGTTCGAGACCAACCTGACCAACATGGAGAAACCCCACCTCTACTAAAAATACAAAATTAGCCGGGCGTGATGGCGCATGCCTGTAATCCCAGCTACTCGGGAGGCTGAGGGAGGAGAATCACTTGAACCCGGGAGGCAGAGGTTGCAGTGAGCTGAAATTGCACCATTGCACTCCAGCCTGGGCAACAAGAGTGAAACACCATCTCAAAAAAAGAAATATGTATATTTCTTTTATGAAATGCATATATATATATGCAATTCAGTGGTTTTTAGTATATTCACAGGGTTTTGCAATCATTACCACTAGTTCCACATTTTATTGCTCCAAAAAGAAACTTCATACCCATTAGAAATCACTTCCCATTCTCTCGAAACCCCCATCACTAGGCAACCACTTATCCACTTTCTGTCTCTGTGGATTTGCTGGGTATTTCATATAAATAGAATCATACAATATGTGGCCTTTTGTGTCTGGCTTCTTTCGTTTGGCAAAATGTTTTCAAGGTACGTTCTAGTTGTAGCATGCATCAGTACTGCATTCCTTTTTATGACTAATGAATAATATTTCATTATGCATACATATATTTTGCTTACCTATTAATCATTTGATAGACATTTGAGTTGTTTCTACTACTGTGAATAATGCCACTATGAACGCTGTTTTATAGGTTTTTGTGTTGTTTTATTATTTCATTTTTCTTGGTCGTATACCTAGGAGTGGAATTGTTGGGTGGCATGGTAACTATGTTTAGCTTTTTGAAGAACTTCAAAACTGTTTTCCACAGCAGCTGCGCCCTTTTATATTCCCACCAGCAATGTATGAGGCTTCCATTTCCCCATATCCTTGCCAACACTTATTTTCTGTTTCAGGGGTTTGTTTTCTAGCCATTCTAGTGGGTATGAAATGGTATTTCATTGTGGTTTTGATTGGCATTTTGCTGATGAGTAATGATGTTGAACATCTTTTCATGTGCTTATTGACTATTTGTAAATCTTCTTTACATAGAGAAATGTCTATTTAAATCCTTTGCCATTTATAACTCAGTTATTTGTCTTTTTTATTGTTGAATTGGTTTCTGAATACTAGACCTTTATCAGATACATGGTTTGCAAGTATTTTTCTCCCATTCTCCATTTGTCTTTTTACTTTCTTAATACTATCCTTTGATGCACAAAGTTTTAATGCTGAAGAAATCTAATTCCTCTATTTGCAGGGGCGGTGCTTGTGCTTTGGTATCATAGCATCATATGCTTTTAAGATTTATCTGCATTGCTGGGTGAACATAATTGATTGCATTTAACTGCTTGACCGTTTTCCATGAGCATTTACCACAAATAACCTGTCCACTTCCCTGTTGACAATCACATTGCCTACAACACTACAGTATTACAAACAATTCTATAATACACATCTTCACATATCTATGTTACAAAACAGTGTGAGAAGCCAGTCATTGGTGGCACATGCTTGTAGTCCCAGCTACACAGGAGGATCACTTGAGCCCAGAAGTTTAGGCCAGCCTAGATAACATAGCAAGACCTTATCTCTTAAAAAATAAAAAAACAGTGTGAGAATTTCTTGGAGTGAAATTACTTGATCAGAGGGTATACATGTGCTTGATTTAATATTGTCAGATTGTCACATCCGTCTGCTCCCACCAGCAAAACATTGAGGATTCTTATACTTTACTTCCCCACTAGTACTTGGTATTATCAGCTTTTGAATTTGCTAGCCTAAAGCATGAAGGTGTTGTCTTATTAGTTAATTTGCATTTCTCTGATTGCCCATGAATTTCAGCATCTCTTCATATGCTTGAGTTTTTTTCTTGTGGGATTCCTGTGTTGTTGATATTTAGTGGATGCTCATGAATTATATGGACTTCAGTAGTACAGTTTTGTTTTAGAGACTATAAATACCTTTTTCTGCCATGTGTATGTTCTTTGACCATGGTACCCTTTATTATACAGAAATTCTTAATTCAGATGTAATCAAATTTGTCACTTTTTACCTACCTACAGCTTAAACTCTTGAGGTTTTATTTAAGATAAGTCATTTTTTCCCCACATCACAGAGATTTTTCTTTTATATGATCTAATACCAGATTTGTAATTTTGATTTTTGTACGTAGGTCTTTAATCCATCTGGAGCCTACCTTTGTATGTAGTTTTAGGAGGGATGTAGTTTTATTTTTTATTCTTAAGATGAGCCAGATTTCCCAACACCAGCTATTAGACAGCACTTCTTTGCCTTATTTATTTGTGATGCCATCTCTCCTATATATCAGCTTCCCCTTTAAACATGAGTCTCCAAGTTCTCTATTCTGTTCTATTAGTTTATTTGTTCTTGGGCTGATGATATATGTGTGTGTGTATTTTTTTTTATCTGTAAGTTTGTGATACATCCTAATATATCTGCTTATTAGGGCAAACCTGTCTGTCTCCCTGTTTCTCGAAATTGACTATATATTCATGGAACTTTTCTATATAAAATTTTAGAGCAAATTATTAAGCTCCTCCAAAAAAATCAAAGTGCAGTTTTTTGGAGATATATTGTATATACGTGTATATAAATATATGTGTGTGTATGTATATATATTTTGGGGGAGGAGAATATCTTTACATAGTAAGTCATCTCACCAAAGATCATGGACTGTATTTCCAATTATTCAGATCATCTTTTATGTCCTTTAATAGAGTTTTAGAGTTCTAGAATGTTCTCTCATAGGGTTCTTATTTACTCTTGGTAAGGTGATTCTCAATAGATTATAATGTTTATTGCTGTAGTTTAACTGTGGATTTTGTTTTTATCTTTTGAAAATACACTTTCTTTTAAGTGTATTATTATAAGCATACCTTGGAGATACTGCAGGTTCAGTTATAGGCCACTGCCATTAGGTAGTGAATATTGCAATAAAGTGAATCACATGAACTTTTTGGTTTTCTAGTGCATATAGAAGTTATATTTACACTATACTGTAGTCTCTTAAGTGTGCAATAGCAGTATGTCTTAAAAAACAATATACATACCTTAATGAAAATATACTTTATTGCTAAGAAATGCTAATGATCATCTAGGCCTTTAGTAAGTCTTAATCTTTATGCTGATGGAGGGTCTTGCCTCGATGTTGATGGTTGCTGACTGATTTGGGTGTTAGTTGCTGAAGGTTGAGGTGGCTGTAGCAATTTCTTAAAATAAGACAACAATAAAGTCTGCCACATTGACTCTTTCTTTCACTAAAGATCTCTCTGTAGCATGTGATGCTGTTTGATAGCATTTTGCCCACAGTAAAACTTCTTTCAAAATTGGACTTTGTCCTTTCAGACTTTGCCACTACTTTATCAACTAAGGTTATGTACTATTCTAAATCCTTTGTGGTCATTTCAACAGTGTTCATAGCATCTTCACCAGCAGTAGACTCCATCTCAAGAAACCACTTCTTTGCTCATCCGTAGGAAGCAAATCCTCACCTGTTCAAGTTTTGTCATGAGATTACAGCAATTCAGTCCCAACTTCAGGCTCTACTTCTAATTCTGTTCCTTGCTGTTTCTACCACATCTGCAGTTTCTTCCTCCACTGAAGTCTTGAACCTCTCAAAGTCATCCATGGGAACTAAAATCAAATTATTCCAAATTCCTGTTAATGCTGATATTTTTGACCTCTTCCCCATGAATCACGAATGTTATTAATGTCGTCTAGAATCCTTTCCAGGTTTTCAGTTTGCTTTGCCCAGACCCGTAGAAAGATCACTATCTGTGGCAGCTATAGACTTACCAAATATATTTCTTAAAATACTAAGACTTGAAAGTCAAAATTACTCCTTGATCCATGGGCTACAGAATGGATGTTGTATTGGAACTCATGAAAACAACATTTATCTCCTTGTATTTCTCCATCAGAGCTCTTGAGTGACTAGGTGCATTGTAAGTAAGCAGTAATATTTTGAAAGGAATCTTTTTTTCTGAGCAGTAGGTCTCAACAGTGGGATTAAATTATTCAGTAAATCATGCTGTAAACAGATGTGCTGTCATCCAGGCTTTATTGTTCCATTTTTAGAGCATAGGCAGAGTAGATTTAGCATAATTCTTAAGGGCCCTAAGATTTTTGGAGTGTAAATGAGCACATGAATTCACCAGCTGCATTAGCCCCTAACAAGAGAGTCAGCTGCCTTTGAAGCTTTGAAGCCAGGCATTGACTTCTCCTTTCTAGCTATGAAAGTCCTAGATGGCATCTTCTAATAAGAGGCTGTTTTGTCTACCTTGAAAATCTGTTGTTTAGTATAGCCACCTTCACCAATGATATTAGTTGAATCTTCTGGAAAAGTTGCTGCAGCTTCTGTATCAGCACTTGCTGCTTCACCTTGCAGTTTTATGTTATAGAGATGACTTCTTTCCTTAAACCTCATGAACCAGCTTCTTCTAGCTTCACACTTTTCTTCTGCAGCTTCCTCAGCTCTCAGAATGGAAGAAAGTTAGGGCCTTGCTCTGGATTAGGCTTTGGCTTATGAAAATACTGTGGCTGGTTTGATCTTCTATCCAGACCACTAAAACTTTCTCCATATCCAGCAATAAGGCTGTTTCATTTTCTTATCATTCATTTGTTCACTGGAGTAATATTTACAATTTTCTTCAAGAACTTTTCTTTTGCATTCACAACTTGGGTAACTGGTACAAGAGGCCTAGCTTTCAGCCTGTCTCAGGTCTCAACATGCCCTCCTCACTAAGCTTAATCAAGTCTAGCTTTTGATGTAAAGTGAGAGATATGCAACTCTTTCTTTCACTTGAATACATAGAGGTCATTGTAGGGTTATTATTGGCATGATTTCAATATTGTGTGTCTCAGGGAATAGAGGGGCCTGAGGAGAGGGAGAAAGATGGGGAAAGCCTAGTTGATGGAGCAGTCAGCACACACATATTTATCGATTATGTTTGCCATTTTATATGGGTGTGATTCGTGGCACCCAAAAACAATTAGAGACAAGTAACTTGAAATTGACATACCCAGTAAGCAAAGGTGGAAGACCTGGGAATTTCAAGTGGGTACAAGAATGTAAATATCAAAGATCACTGACCACAGATCACCATAACAGATATAATAATAATGAAAAAGTTAGAAATATTGGAAGAATTACCAAAATGTGACACAGAGACATGAAAGTGAGCACATGCTGTTGGAAAAATGGCACTAATAGACTCGCCCAATGCAGGGTTGCCATAAACCTTCAATTTATAAAAAATGCAATAAAGTGAAGTGTACTAAAATAAGGCATACCTATACTTACAGACAGAAAGCCCAGCAAAAATGTAATTCTCATCGAAGGAGAGATATACTTAACCCATTGCTTTACTATTTTAAGAATTTTCAAATAAAATTCAGAGAGAAGATAGGCCTGTTTGACATTATGGAATAAATATTTGACTTTGTGAAGTAAAATAGCTTATAACAGAAAAAAAAATGGAGAAGCCATGTAGCATGTTGCACGGGTTGAAGGACTAAAAATGAAAAGAATCCCAGTGATAGGAAGTTTTACTTAAATTTGATGAGGACAACAAAAAACATGTAACTTTAAAAGTAAGCACCAATTTGTGGTACGTTTTGCCTAGAACTGAAATGTCTCATCTAGAATGGAAGTTAGAGGAAAACTTGAAATTGATCAGATTACTTCTATTGTCCTGCTCTGATGTTATACACTCATTACAATAGCCAAGCTAGTAACTCCGATAAACTATCTCTCTTGACCACATGTCAAGAGGTACAAGTATCTCCTAGTCATCTCGTTGGCAAATGGAATTTTCCCCATCATTTTCCATCCCCTTAATAGTAACCATGAATTTACAGCGACCAAAGAGAATCCAACTCTATACTGGGCAGTAAAGTTTAGAGACAGGTAACTTGAAATTGACATACCCAGGAAGCAAATGTGGAAGAACTTCTGGAAATTTCTAGTGAGTACAGGAATATTGAGATAACTGAGGTGTGATTCTTGCAATCAAGGAGTTCAGAGTCTAGTAGGAGAGACAGGTGTTCTGCCAGCTCTGACACAATGTGGGAAATGCTGTGAGAACATTGTGAGCACAGTGTGCTTAAGGAGCCAGATAGGATTTCACAGAGGAGGTGACATTTTGAACATGAGGTGAAATGGAAAGGCAGGAGTGCCCAGGTAACAAGTATCTTATGAGCAAGAAAACGTCACCATAGATTGTTTTTGTTTGTTTGTTTGAGATAGAGTCTTGCTCTGTCACCCAGGCTGGAGTGCAGTGGCATGATCTTGGCTCATTGCAACCTCCACCTCCTGGGTTCAAATGATTCTCCTGCCTCAGCCTCCCAAGTAGCTGGGACTACAGGCACATGCCACCACACCCAGCTAATTTTTGTATTTTTAGTAGAGACGGGGTTTCACCATGTTGGCCAGGCTGGTCTCGAACTCCTGACCTCAGGTGATCCGCCTGCCTCGGCATCCCGAAGTGCTGGGATTACAGGCATGAGCCACCGCGCCCAGCCCACCATAGGTTTTTTACACAAGGCAGTGGCATGTTTCAACTTATGTGTTAAAACTGGAATCTAAGGTGGCAAAGAGAGCAGTTAGGAGGTCAGTATAAGCAACTTGTTAAAGTTACTCAGGAAAAATAAAATTCATGATAGCAATATAAAAGAGCAACAAATTTCCAGGTCTCCAAAAAAAAAAAAAAAAAGTTCATAGTCCACTCTACTCCCACCCTCCCTTCCTGGAATACTTGACCTTAAAGAGGAAACACAACCCTCTGGGTAAGTTCTGGTCCAGAGGTTGCTTCTGCATCTCCAGGTCTAGTACACATTGTTAAATCCATGTTCACACCCAAGCCCAACAGCCAGAGGGCGTAGAAATCCTCAGGGGCCACCTGGCTTGGCCATATACCATTTCTTCCTCCTGCCACTTTCTACTCTCTGGCCTGTGTTTTTAGAGTACTCTCTAGCTTCTAGATACAAGAAATTTTTCAATAAAAATAAGCAATTTATCTGTGTTTTTAGTCTCACAGAACTTTGGAAAGTAACAACTTAACCCAAGCAATAAAATAGTGATGCATGTATTGTAGTAAAGCCTGAAGTTTCAGCTTTCTCAATGGAAACTGCTTCTTAATATTCATCTCTTATCTTTAACATGAGATTTTCACTATTGTATTCTAAGATTCAGGTTATATCAGCTTCCACATGTTTTTCTAACTTAAAATATCCTCTACATTTAACATTTTTATAAAGCAAGGTAAAGATTTCAGCATATATGTTTAAGGAGAAATGCAACCCCAAGTGAGAGATATCATTTTGATGATGATGATGATGATGAAAATGATGATAGTTATAATAGAAACTGTTATATTGTGACTATTATATGCCAGGCACTATTCTAAGCATGTATATTTATAAGCTCCTTTGATACTATAACCCAATGAGATAACTGTATTTCCCCTTTTATAGAGACAAGACAATTCAAAGCACAGAGAACATAACAGATTTTCTCAAGAACACACAGCTAGTAAATGATGCGGTCAGGCTTAAACTCTGTCCATCTTGCTCAGAGTTCATGGTCTTAATCATTAAGCTGTGCTCCCTCTCTCTGATACTTTAAATATCCTATGCTTTTATATTTAAACATAATAAAATGTTCAAAAGTTTCAACTTCAAAAATATGAGTCTGCCAGCCTTAGGCATCTTGTTTAATTGTCGCCTCCTTGCCATCTAGTTCTAGGTGCATGCAGTCACTATGCTTAGCTGTGAAAGCTACCTTCAAGGAACAGCAGGGAGTCCAGAGCTGTTGGGAATGATACAGAAACAAATGTAATGTTTTTCACCTATATTTGTGTTCTGAGAAAATAGAAGCAGTAGGATATTTATAAACATTTGTTAGCACTCAGGATTCTATAAGTTTGTCTTTGGTTCTCAGTGTCAGGCAAAATAACTGCTCCTATATTGAAGATGCAGGTTCAAAGGTGTGAGTGTGGTTTGCAGACTGGCCTCCGTGTTCCAGCATTCCTGAGACCCAGCATTCCTGAGACCCAGCTTTGTTATCTAGAATGGGTTACCAATTATTAGGTGTGTGCTCTGGAAACCCATAGAATAGGCAACAGTACAGTTCCTGGAGCTCTGTCTTCTAGATAAATATTATGTTCATTTCGGAATTTTATGTTATATGGATGAGTAAAACACAGGTGCAAATGGGGACATAGTATGATTCCTGTTCTCCTGAGACATAAACATTAATCAAAAGCCACAGGGAAAAAGATGTTAATGTGCCAGTTCTAGACAGCTGACAATAGTGCTGTTCATGCTAAAGCCACTAAAGTCAGTACAGCAATGGCCGTCTGTTATTGTCTCACCTTCACAGATCCACTTGGCCTTCACATTTTTATGTACAAATTCTTATTTCTGTTGTTTTCTCATTTGAACAGAGCATCATGGTCCACCATCAGGAACAAACTCAGCCAGGCAAAGCCCAGCCCTGCAGCACAGGCCCATGGGACAGTCACAGGCCAACCACATACCTGGGGACAGGTGGGGCTATTCTCAGGTTTTTGTTTTTGTTTTTATCTTATTCTCTCCTTATTGCTCTGCTGTTCATAACCCCACTCCCCATCATCCACCCCCATACAGTAATGCAGATGCCAGCTGTTGAGGTCAAAATGACAACTCTTGCCTGTTCCTCAAATACTGTCCCCATCACCTCCACCCATTCAGTACCTTCGTCCCTCTTCCAGCCTCCATCCCAGGCACAGCATAATTACCCAATCTTGCCTGACATGCGAGGATTAGAAAGAAATGACAGTAGCATCTGGCTCTGCTACTCTTGGTCCTCATAGTTTTCATAGGGAAGCTGCAGACCCATATGGATTGCTGTCTTATCAGACCACCTGAGCAGAGCAGGTTTTGTGTGTATTTCTGTCTTCTTTCATTGAAAATATTAGCCTAGATTTCCAGAAATCCAGCATCTTCACGGGCATTGGTGCTGCAGGAGAGCCATTTTTCACTGTGACAGGGTCAGCTTAACTGCCCTCTGGTGTAGTTACTTGATTGCAGTTTTCTTTGATATAATCTGCTCTGAGATGTCCTTAAAAAAATTGTGGATGTTGACAGACTTCAAGGTATGTTGGAATTAATGACCAGGTTTCTCCTAGCACCCCTCTGATTTTAGATATAGTCTGTCTTCATAGTGGTTTGTCAGAGGGAAAATGGCAAGGTTGAGCTTTTAAAAGAAAAGAAATTAATCGGCCTTTAGACTGTTTTTCATTTTCTCAGTTCAGAGAGTGACTTGATTTCTCTCTCTTGTAGAAGTGCCCTAGAAGGTGAAATTGGAAAAGATGTCTCCACTTCTTACAGACATTCTTGGTCAGACCACAAGCACCTTGCACAGCCTGACACCGCAGTAATTTCAGTTGTAGGCGGTCGGCACAATCAGGTAAACAAACATTTCCCCAGATGGGGAGTGATATTTTGAGTTGCCATACCACTGGCATTGGTGAATTTTTATTGCAAATCAGTTCAGATAAATTTGTTTCCAAAACTAATAATTCTCAAAGACCTGCCATGTGTTTGGCATTCTGCTGGCATCCATAGGAGAATGTCAGGAGTGAAAGAAAAGTTTCCCCTACAGCAGGAGAACTTTGAACCCTTGGTTAAGTACTTAGAAGTAAATAGTATTTTAGATAATCAAATTCGAGTTTTTTTGTTTGTTACTTGTTTTTCAGGAAAATTAGTCAAACGCTACTTAAAGGAAGCACTTTCCAAAATTCTGTTCTCTGATTGTTCCATTGCACATTGACCAACTAGAAAAGACATGTAACCTTCAGATTAATTTAGGCTGCATTTATAAAAATTAAGTAGCCCTTTAACCAAAACCTACATTCCTTCTTTACAATATGGAAATGCACATTGAGAGTATAAATCATTTTTTCCAGCTATAGAAGTAATCTTTCTTCAAAATGTAAATAAACAGTCCATGAGAACTTGCTTTTCTTATACTTCTTTCTCTCTAGAGCCTTGGTTGTTACCCAGTAGAGCTGGAGAGAGGCCCCCGGGGCTTTGGATTCAGCCTCCGAGGGGGGAAGGAGTACAACATGGGGCTGTTCATCCTTCGTCTTGCTGAAGATGGTCCTGCCATCAAAGATGGCAGAATTCATGTGAGTTGGTTTCTGTCTGTATGTAACCTTAGGTTCAGGCTCTAGACTAGAAACTTTGAAAGATATTAATAATTGATTTAAAGGTTATGCAGGAACCTCCTAAATCTAAAAAGCAGGATTTGTCATCACTGGTAGCTAAAAAAGGCAAATGCTTGTCATTTTGCTTTTCTAACGCCCTGATGACTTCATTTCTTCTCTTCAGTGTGCTAAACCATATTGCAGTTATGCTACTTTTGCCTTCTTGACCTTGGTCAGTAAGAAAATTCATTTCTTATTCACACAGTCAACATCTGAGGGTAAAGGAATTAATAAATACACTTTTCATCTTAATAAGAGTCTTGAGAAAGCGAGGATCAAATAGAATCTTTAACTTTTTCCAGGAGGCAATAGGCCCAGGATTTTTTTTCCCCACTCTTAGCTACCTGGAGAGGTAACTAGAGGCTGAAAAGCGTGGCTCTCAACATTTCTTATTGTTTGAAGGACTAGAATTCACATCAGTAGTATTCCATCATAGATGTTCTCAGCTCTGAAACACTGTGACTTCGTATAGGGCACTGCAGACCAAATTGTTTATACATCTGCATAAGATAGTTTTTCCTTCTTCTCTCAATGTTAATTAAAGAGGAATCTTATATAGAAGACATTTGCTGCTGGGCGTGGTGGCTCACGCCTGTAATCCCAGCACTTTGGGAGGCTGAGGCGGGCAGATCGCCTGAGGTCGGGAGTTCGAGACCAGCCTGACCAACATGGAGAAACCCCGTCTCTACTAAAAATACAAAAATTAGCCGGGCGTGGTGGTGCGTGCCTGTAATCCCAGCTACTTGGGAGGCTGAGGCAGGAGAATCGCTTGAACCCGGGAGGCAGAGGTCGCAGTGAGCCGAGATCACACCAGTGCACTCTAGTCCGGACAACAAGAGCGAAACTCCCATCTAAAAAAAAAAAAAAAAAAGACATTTTCAGTCTTCAATTAAAAAAAAAAATACTTAACTCACTGGTATTCAGTTAGGTGATACATTAAATAATTTTAATTTCTAGACACCGTTCCCCCTACTACTCAAAAGAATTTTGGATTTCCTTTCCCTGCCACCAGTAGGCATCAGGGAAAAGGAACTTTTTTTTTTTTTTTAATTTTAAACTAAGTAATTCAATTAGAAAGGCAAATGATCCTGGTAATTATTAGATGGTATATGCTAGTAATTATTAGAAAAGGTGCTTCTGGGTGATTGCAGTTTTGAATTTTTCATTTCACTCCCATTAGTCATTTCATAAACACATATTGAGTGTTTGCATTACCCAAAGCTTTATGCATGCTACTGAGTTGGGAGAGTGACTCAAAACAAATAAGATATTATCCTCCCTCAAAATGACCAGACACATGCACAAGTTCAAAGGGGTGAATAGAGAAGATTTCACAGAATAGGCGGCATTGACAGGTGCATAGGATTTCAATAGGGAGAAATTAAGGAGAGAAAACATTCCAGGCTGAATAAATGAGCAATGGGGTAAAACTAAGGAAGTATAAGTCATGTCCAGGGAACTTCAAGTGGTTGAGTTTACTTATATTTTATTTAGAAAATACGTAGACGAATAGAGGAAATGAGAATATAAAAGCAGATGGGTCACAGGCATAAAAGTCCTAGACAGTGGGAAGCCATGGGAGGGTTTTAGCCAGGAATTTCCCCTCAGAGCAACCTGCTGATAAAAATCTGTTAGTGGTGTGCAGGATGGATGAAGGGAATCCAGGTAGCTGTAATTTATGCATACAGTGGTAGTGGCGGGAGTATAACTTGAATGGTAATGCTTTGGATGGAAGATAAGAGATGCATATAAGTTCAACTTTTAGTGAAGAAAGGACCAGACTAGATGGCCAACAAGTATCCTTTAAATGAGGGATGAAGGAAAAGGAAGAGTAAAGGATGACTCAGAAGCCTTGCCCCATCTGTACTACGAAAACCACCAGGGAGGCCAAGGAGAGAAAGGATATGGCAAAGACTGACGGTGTAGTAAGTTGGAGTCACGTTGAGGTGAAGGGAACAGCTAGTAGAGCAGGTGTAAATGCTTAGCAGGCAATTACTACTAGCGGTAGAAGCCCAGATTGCGACATTACTGAGAAGTGATGATTGAAACCTTTGTGGTAGATAAGATCACTAAGGAAGAATATTTAGAGAGTACTCAGCCAAGGGCAGAGCTCTGAGCAAGGCATGTAATTAGTGGACTAGATAAAATAAAGAAAATGGGAAGGCGCAACATGCAGAGCCACAGAGCCAAAGCTGCAGAATGTGTATGACAAAGAGGGACCGATGGCCAAATGCTTAGTACAGCTCGTCAAGAACTGCTGAATCTACTTTCTCAGAGACAATTTCATATGGTGACAAGAACATGGGTTTGGAAATCAGACGGGACATTCTCCTGAGTTTCCTCATCTGCAAAACGCAGAACCATATGTAAAATACATGGTCCAAGTAAACTTCTTGAAGTCTTAATAAGAGCATCTTGAGACACTGTTTACAGATGGCATATTTATTCCTGGTTTTCTTGGTCCTTTCCCCTCCCCTCCCCTCCTATCTTCTCTTCTCTCTCTCTCTCTCTCTCTCTCGTCTCTCTCTCTCTCTCTCTGTCTCTCTCTCACACACACACACAACCTATTCAGTTACTTTACATCTGTGTTTCAACTCTTCTATTGTATGTAGTGTCACAAAAATCCAATTAAATGATAAATTAGGATATAATTGTTTTAAATGTTGGTTCCAGATATAACCCTCAGATCCACTAATCTCAGTAAACAAAAGGCAAACAGGCCTTAAAGCAGACAAAGTCTAGTTCTAAACATGTCATTCTTAGCCAGGAGTGGTGGCACATGCTTGTAATCCCAGCTACTTGGGAGGCTGAGGTGGGAGGGTCACTTGAGCCCAGGAGTTCAAGACCAGTCTGGGCAATACAGCAAAACATCCTCAGTTAAAAAACGACAACATGACATGCTTTATGAATGAGCAGAAACTTTAGAATCTAATGATGAAATCAGCTTTTATTTCAAGAATAAACTCTGAAAACAAAAGCAAATGAGCAATTAACTGTTAGACCCCAGTGTGCTCTAACCTGTAAGAAAATGTCAGCTTTTCAGAGAAGTCACTTTTTGGGCTATTAAATTATCAAAATCTTGACTTGATAAAGCTCATGAGGGCTTTGCATATAACTAGTGCTCTATAAAATGTTATTGATGACAACTTTCTCTGGTGGCCGCTGTCCAAATGATAAGAGTTTATCTCCAGCTGACACTCGCACCACGGAGCCACCTGAGTGCCCCTCTCTGCCTCCCCCGCTTGCCTCTCCTCTTCTCCCTTTATTAGGTTGTCAGCTGTACTTTGTGTCCTATACCTATTATTCCATATCTCCAGCACCTGATACAGTGCCTTGAATATTCATATCAGGTGCTCCATAGATATTTGTTGAAAGAGTAAAATGTACGGATAATAATTCTAGATACTGAGAGAATTATTGTGTTGGTTTTTTTTTTTAATTTTTAAGATCAGTTCCCAGCACTTATTACTGGGTGAACAGGCCTGGGGATATATGAAGTAATTAGCAACAATCTAAGTGTCATTAAGAAAACAAGAAATGTTAATTTGTAACATAGATGGAAGGGTATTGAGAATCATTGAGAGGTTCTTCCTTTCGGTCTGGTTAAGATTTAGAGAGGAGGGAGAAAAAAGTGTTCTGGGATAAGGAACTGAGAAATAGCTGAATGGAAAAGGTTCATATTAGGGAATAGTGTCAAATTTAAATATTTAATGTAGAACAGAATCAGATTTAGAAAATATTAAGTGTTTGCTGTCTTTGAGGCAACATGTATTTTCCTATACAACATGTGTTTTTACTTATATTAGTTTCAGTCTCTCAGAAACTGAGATAGGTGACATTATCCCCACTTACAGTTTAAAACTGAGGCTCAAGGAGACTTAGTCACTTGCAGAGATTACTCAGCCTGTGCAGGCCACAGTGTGACCCAGGTGTGACCCTAGTCCATCATCCTGGGAGCTCAGTCCATGTGCTTTCCGCTATGTCAGGTCTTGGCTTGAGTCCAGTTTGGATTGGATTTCATTAATAGGCAGTTTCTTAACAGGTTGTGAGATAATATAAGCCATGTGGTAGAAATATTTTGTCATTTTAATACATTTGTAGTGGATGTTGTTTTTAAAACGACAAGACTGCCTGAAAAAGTGATTTGTTTAAAAAAGGGAACATTCTTTTTCTCTATTCTTCCTACTTCTTTTCTTTTGGTTCTCCTATTTTTTTTTCTTTCTCTTTTCTTTCCTCTCCTCTGTCCCCATAATTATTTTTCAATAATGCAAAACTGAACTTGAATCTTTGTTCTATTTATCAAAAGATGTTTTCTCCGAATTATTTTTTGTCACATTTTTAAAGTGACTTAAAATGTTAAAAAGATGTTTACTGGGTGAATTTACTCCTCTGAATTTCCTTCTCAGAAGAGTCTTTTTCATCTGTAGTTTTGTGTATGTAGGTCTCTGCAGAATTTCTCCCGCTCTGAGGGCCTGGCTACCATAAATCTTAAAGCAATGGCTCCCCCTCCTTCCCTCCATTCAGTTTTAAAGTTAGACAGAAATGACACCTGGTGGCAAGTCTGTTCAATTACAAGTTTTGTGGGGTTTTTTTGTAGTTTATTGCAGTAAAAGAATAAAAAGTGTTCTGGGTTGGAGAGCTTAAGCTAAAGAATGTGATTGAAATAAATTATAACCTCAAACATGTTTTACAAGATATGCCCAAAGCAGTATCCAAATACTACTTTAATTTTCTTTATCAGCAAGATTATATATCTAGTGCTAATTTATTACCTACATTGCCTCATGGAAATGATTCTTCTTCCATCATTTATCAAGGGAAATCTAAGTATTGGCTTTTGTTTCACTTATATATTCTGGATAGTAAGGGGTTTCTAAATTGTTCTCCATCCTGTTGTCTTACTTTGGTTTTATTAAGAAGGTGTTTTCATCTTACATATTAAATCCATCAATCTTGTTTCTGATATCCTCCATTTATTCAAGAGTAAGCTTCCCTTGTTTAAAATAAGTATGCAATAAGACCTTTATTCTTTTCATAGTTGACTTGAATTTTTTTGCATTGTATAGAATGGAGTGCAGTCTACAGTTAAATCTTCATAATGATACACTTTAAAATAGCTTGAAAACTAATATTTGCACTTGGTATATAATCTTGTTTTATCTTAAGTCCTCCCAGAATCCCACGAATTATCCTCATTTAACAGATGAAAAAAATGAGACCACAACACTAGAAAGAGGTGGAGCACAAGATGTGAACCACAGCCTCCTGACCACCTGTGCCGTGCTGTATCTGTAGAAAGAGTTGGCCCACTGACCTTTGTTAAATATTGAGTCCTTCTGTTGTGTTACTTCTGGATTGGCTTATTATTATTTCTATTCTTTAGTCACCTTGCAGCTAGCTTCAACTCAAAGGAACTTCTTTATTGTTTTAGTAAGCTCTTACAAATATTTGAGTATTTGCTTTTTGGAATTTCAGTAATATGCCATTGTTTAATTTTTCTGTTTTGAAGCCAGTATCCTTCATTTTACATGTCACCTTGAAATATATTTTTTTCAACTTTTTTTTTTTATAAGTTCAGTGGGGCACATGTACAGGTTTGTTACACAGGTATATTGCATGATTCTGAGGCTTAGAATATGAATGAGTTCCCATCTCCCAGGTAGTGGGCATAGTACCCAATAGGCAGTTTTTTAGCCCTTGGCCCTCTCCTTCCCTCCCCCATCTTGTATTCCCATGTCTGTTGTTCTCATCTTTGTGTCCATGTGTACTCAGTGTTTAGCTCCCAATTACAATTGAGAACATGAAGTATTTGGTTTTCTGTTTCTGCGTTAGTTTGCTTAGGATAATGGCCTCCAGCTCCATCCATGTTGCTGTAAGGGGACATGATTTCGCTCTTTTTATGGCTGCATAGTATTCTATGGTGTGTATGTACCACATTTTCTTTATCCAATGCAGCATTCATCAATATGTGTTTGCTTGAAATAGATTTAAAATCAGTACCATCATTATGTTTAATTAGGTCTGTTCCAAAGTTATACTTGACTTTTACATATTTTCCCTTTTTCTTTTAAAATAACTGAGACATTTCTAGTAAATCACAATGGTACTAAGGTATATCTTATTCTGATCCCTAGTTTTATGTTTATTTTCCTGAGAAATGATTTTTTTTTTTTTTTTTTTTTTTGAGACGAAGTTTCGCTCGTTGCCCAGACTGGAGTGCAGTGGCGCAATCTCGGCTCACTGCAACCTCCGCCTCCCAGGTTCAAGTGATTCTCTTGCCTCAGCCTTCCGAGTAGCTGGGATTACAGACATGCGCCACCACAACTGGCCAATTTTGTATTTTTAGTAGAGACAGGGTTTCTCCATGTTGGTCAGGCTGGTCTCGAACTCCCAACCTCAGGTGATCCACCAGCCTCAGCCTCCCAGAGTGCTGGGATTACAGGTGTGAGCCACCGCCCCTGGCCCTGAGAAATGATTTTACACTAACATCACTAAGTTTATGCCAGTTACTGTTAATAACTGTTCATATTAATCTATTCTCCATGCTTACGTTTTTAAGAATTTTAATCTATAAAGATGTCATTTATTCAAATACCTCATGTATGTACAGGACATAGCAGCAGTTCATAGCAGCAGTTCAAAGGAATGGGCAGTTCTCCCTGGAGGCCAGGAAAGGCTTCAAAGATAAGGAGCCGTCTGCTCAGGTTTTAGGAGATACGTTTAAAATTCAGCTCAAGTTTGAAAGTACCCTTCACATTCAGACATAGCTCTGTAGTATCATTTGGATTGTTGTTTGTAAAATGTCTAACGTGTACCCAATGCTCTCGTGCGAGAGTTGATAAGAGAACAGATGGCAGCAACAGGAAGAAACAATGTCCAGGTTTACTCACGCATAAAAATCCTACACAGGAAGTGCCCAGGTTTACTTATGAAAATCCTACACGGGGCTGGGCGCGGTGGCTCACACCTGTAATCCCAGCACTTTAGGAGGCCGAGGCGGGCGGATCACGAGGTCAGGAGATCGAGACCATCCTGGCTAACACAGTGAAACCCCGTCTCTACTAAAAATACAAAAAATTAGCCAGGCGTGGTGGCGGGCGCCTGTAGTCCCAGCTACTCGGGAGGCTGAGGCAGGAGAATGGCGTGAACCCGGGAAGCGGAGCTTGCAGTGAGCTGAGATCGCACCACTGCACTCCAGCCTGGGTGACAGAGTGAGACTCCGTCTCAAAAGGCAAAACAAAACAAACAAACAAAAAATCCTACACAGGAAAGTTTTATATGGCTATTAAAGATCTGGGCATCTTCAAATCAAGAACCAAATTCTAGAATTTGATTGACATTCTAAATTTGATTTCTATAAATTTAGAAAATTCCAAATCTGATTCTAGAATTTGATTCTTGATTTCAAGATGTCCAGATCTTAGTTAGTAGCCATATAAAACTTTCCTGTGTAGGATTTTTGTGAGTAAACCTGGACATTGCCGCTTCCTGTTGTTTGTTGTCATCTATCCTCTCATCAACTCTCACATGGCAGTACTGGGTACACGTTAGGTTAGGTATTTTACAAACGAAAGAATCACTTAGCAAGGTTGAATGGCTCAAGAGCTGACAAAAGCAGAATTTACAAAGGATGCATAGTTTCATGTTGTTCCTGTGAATGTTCTCTGTCTAGGTTGGTGACCAGATTGTTGAAATCAATGGGGAACCTACACAAGGAATCACACATACTCGAGCAATTGAGCTCATTCAGGCTGGTGGAAATAAAGTTCTTCTTCTTTTAAGGCCAGGAACTGGCTTGATACCTGACCATGGTAAGTAAAGTAGCCCACTAGTAGCTGAAAAGTTGTATATTAGGGAGGGGGCAGAAGAAAAAGGAATATATATTTGGAGAGGATAAATATTTTACTAGTTAATTCAGAGGTGAATGCTAGAACCATGAAAAGCTAGTTACATAGCAGAGTTATCATAAATAGTATTAGAAAACAAGTGACTTAGGCAGGACTTTCGTTGGAATGGAATGTATTTTAAGTTTAATCAGAAAAACATATAGTTGTTTTTATAGAGAAATGTGCCTATAAAAAAAGTGTATTAGAGGCAAACAATTTAAATATCATAAAAAACATTTTAAATCTCTTCAAAATATCCCAGCTGTTTCTCTTATTTAGCTGATTACACATTACCAACCAATATTTTTATTTCTGTAAAGCAAGATAAGTTTATATTATAATGAAGCATAGCATGAAAACTTAGGCTTTTCTGGTGACTCGGCAAGAACAAGTTGCTATCACCCTACCTGGAGACAGGGAGTTGGACCTGAGACCATGTCTGTCCTGTATTAATGTTAAACTTCCTGGGTTTCCATTGCATGTTTTGAAATATCATGGTATTTGAAAGTCACTGTTTTTTGAGTGCACTATTCTAGAAATAAAGGCAGTACCACACCCACGCAGTACTTGCCTCATCTAGCTCCCCCGCCCCCGCCCTACCCCACCCTACCCCACCGCTTTTGAGGGATAAGTGTAGACATAACCTCCTACAGTACCCTTCCAGCTTATGATTCTCTGACTGTATTATCTTCCACCATCTGCTTGTAAATCATATGTTCCCAGTGACATCTTTGCTAACTGCACTGATTTTTTTTTTTTTTTCACATAGTTCTAGGCTTTTTCTCTTCCCTCTTCAGGTTTGGCTCCTTCCGGTCTGTGCTCCTACGTGAAACCCGAGCAACATTAAGGCTTTCAGGGCTTTTCTTGGTCTTTCCTTAAAAAGACTTGGTAAATTTGCATGTCTTGTAAATCACTTTCTTCTTTTGTTTTCTTTTAAATTAAAAATGATGCTATTAAATACATCTATTTCTATCTTCTGCACTTTTCAGTCTTCTTTTGACATTAAATTTGACAGCTTAATGCAAGAGAATTATTTACAAATGCCCATGAGCCTCATTCCGGTTACCACAGTTTGGTTTCCTTTATTAATTAGTGATTTTGCCATATCCTAAACTATATCAATTCATAATAATTAGTGAGCTTCTTGGGCCACGTAATTTGGTTTAACTTTATAACTTGTAAGTTCTAATTGGGCTTTACTAATAGAGAATTTACAGATCATATATTATCTCACTAATTATATGTAATTGGAAAAAATGAATATTATTTTATGTGTATAAACAACCCATCCTTCATGTATGAACAGATGTCTGTACACATCTGCCTTTATAGAGAGAGATGTTGTAAACATATACAAACTGTATAAAATACTCATAGGCTTTTTAAGCAGTTAGGACAATTCAAATGGCTGTCAAAGTTCAAAACGTATTGTTCCTATTTGTAATTCTAAATTTAATAATGTTCCATTCAAATCACTTTTTTAGGTGATTGGGAAATTAATAATCCTTCGTCTTCAAATGTGATTTATGATGAACAGTCACCATTACCTCCATCTTCACATTCTGCTTCCATATTTGAAGAGTCTCACATGCCAGTAACTGAAGAATCTTTGAGAGTTCAGATATGTGAAAAGGCAGAAGAATTAAAGGACATTGTGCCTGAAAAGAAAAGCACTTTAAATGAAAATCAGCCTGAGATAAAGCATCAGTCTCTTCTCCAGAAAAATGTGAGTAAGAGGGGTCCACCCAGCAGTCATGGGCACAGTAACAAGAAAAATCTATTAAAAGTAGAAAATGGTGTTACACGAAGAGGTAGATCGGTTAGTCCCAAAAAGCCAGCCAGTCAACATTCAGAGGAACATTTGGATAAGATTCCTAGTCCTCTAAAAAATAATCCCAAAAGAAGACCCAGAGATCGATCCCTCAGCCCCAGCAAAGGGGAAAATAAAAGTTGTCAGGTCAGCACCAGGGCAGGTTCTGGACAAGATCAGTGCAGAAAAAGCAGAGGTCGGTCGGCCAGCCCAAAAAAGCAGCAAAAAATTGAAGGAAGCAAAGCTCCATCAAATGCTGAGGCCAAATTGTTAGAGGGTAAGAGTCAAAGAACAGCAGGCTATATGGGCAGTAATGCTGAGCAGATCCCAGATGGGAAGGAAAAATCAGACATCATCAGAAAAGATGCAAAGCAGAATCAGTTGGAAAAAAGCAGAACAAGGTCTCCAGAGAAAAAAAGCAAAAGAATGGTTGAGAAATCTCTTCCATCCAAAATGACTAATAAGACTACAAGTAAAGAAGTATCTGAAAATGAAAAGGGAAAGAAAGTAACCACAGGAGAAACAAGTTCTAGTAATGATAAAATAGGAGAAAATGTCCAGCTATCAGAAAAGAGGCTGAAGCAAGAACCTGAAGAGAAGGTAGTTTCAAACAAAACAGAAGATCACAAAGGGAAAGAACTAGAGGCAGCTGACAAAAACAAAGAGACTGGAAGGTTCAAAGCTGAAAGTAGTTCTCCAGTTAAGAAAACACCGATAACTCCAGGGCCCTGGAAGGTGCCAAGTGGAAATAAAGTCACAGGCACTATTGGTATGGCTGAGAAACGGCAGTAACCTTTAGTATAAAACAAAGAAAAACAAGTTGTAATCTTTTCTTACAGCAGCATTTTCCCAGAAAAAGCCTTTTTTTTTCAGATATTCTGAAACAGATAAGTACATGTTAATGTGAGCATCAAGTTACCTAAGCTGCATGAAGGGCCTTTAGGATTGCTAAGAACCAACTGTCCCCCTGGCCAGCTGCCCTCCCTCGCACTCAGGAAGGAGCTGCATCCACACGCTCATCTGACCCGCCCTGCTCAGGCTGCCCAGCTCGTCTTCATGAGTGTCTGAACAAATGACATATGTTGATATTAACAATGTGGTCACAACTCACTTTGTATTTGTGCCAAGTTATCTACTGTATCATGTCTGTTTTTATCCTTCTCGTTCAGCTGTTTCCACAGTAATGAAAAAGTTAGGTTTGGCTTGGAAGTTGATGTTCTCAATAGCATGTTGCATGTTTACAGAGAGAAATATGTGAGTCCTTGCAGAAGAAGAGACTGTTAACTCATCGTTAAAGATGGCCGTTGTCTCTTCTAACACTACTGATGATGTCCCACTTTAAAAATAAAACCCCCAAACATCACTACTTTAAGGAAAAAAAAATGTAGTCCAATATTGATGCTTTCTTATGGCTTTTTAATTTGGCTGGATAAGTTGTTTCAAATAACTGTTAAAGATATTACTTACAATTGAATGTTCGAAATGAGAAAGTACTTTAAGCAATAGAGTTCATCTCCTGCTGTGTTATCCAACCTCGATGTATACTTACAGCATCTCAGGTCACCCTTTTTATTTCAGTTATTTAATTATGAAACCATAAAGAAGCATGTGGAAATAGTGTTTATTGTTCTTTGAAGAAAAACCACCAACTATTTCTGGATATTCTGGCTGTACCTACTACAGAAGTCATTAGTCTTTAATACATAATACATATTTGAAAAGTAAAAGTATTATATAGATTATGTGAAGGACCTAATCATGAAACCAGTTTCACAGTCCAAGTACCAACTCTTCTGGTAGCAGGTGCACAAGTTTGGGTGTTTAGAAACAACCTGTGTAGGGTATGCCCAGCAAGTGAGGACAAATGTGTAGACAGTACTTACTTACTGGATCTTAACTTTTAGCTACATTAACTTTCTTATTTAAAAACAAGAAAGGGAGACTAAACATCTGCTTAGCTTGTACACATTTTCAGAATTCTTTTTAAAAGTCTAGTTAAAGATGTTTCTTAGAAGTTGGAGACTGTTAACAACTTCCATAAAATAGATCCAGGTTTTTCAATTCCCTGAAGCAGCATTCAGTAGCATCTTTATAAATAAAGGCACCTTCTGAGAATAAATCTATTTTATGGAGTGTGTGAACACACTTGTCCTGTCAGTCACCTGGTTTCATCTTGTTGTGAAGCACATCATGTCCAGGTCCTTCCCTTTGGGAGTCTGACTGTGAAACTCTTTAACCCAACAACTGTATTAGCCCCTGTAGATAAGACATGCTTCCCAGAGTGAGATTTTTGAAATCCCTTTTCCATCCAGAACTATATTTACCCACCTATTGTAACTATTCAAATAGAGCAAAATTAGGAGGCTTGATAAATACTAAGAATTTAGTACCACAGAAATTATTTATTTTCCCTGTAGTCCACAATTAGTGATAACAAATACTATTTTTGTTAACTGTGACATAACTTTGATGTCATATGTTGTCCTATGTGGTTCTTCCTTTCTAAGTAACCTCTGTACTGATTATATACTGACTTAGCAATGTGGCCTTGGAATGCTGAGCAAAATGTGGATGTACTGGTTGTAAATGTTTATATATTGTACAGTACCTTTATATATACACTTGAGGTTCTGATTAGAGAAAGATCTGTAAATTGCTCGTTATTTTTTATATAGATATTAAAAAAAAACAGTTTATGGCCTGCATTTCTTTTACTGTCACATTGGTTTAATGTTGCTTTGTAATGGTGGAGGTAGGTCCCATCATAGTCTGAGTCCTCAAATAGATTTTGTCCCTCCAAGTAACAAACTTTCAAAGTCCTAAAATCAGGAAGATTCTTATAATAATGATTTTACCTCTATAGCTATACTTTTATTTATAAATAGAGTTTGAAATTGTTTAGAGTTGAATATCATTATACCCATTTTTCATCCTTCATTGTAAAGAAAATAGCTTTGGATAAATAATTTGCTACTAAAAATCCTTTCGTACACTGTTGGGGAGAGAATAAAGTTTCTTATTGGAAATTCAGCTACTAAACATTTATAATGGATATAGTAACGTAAGTCCAGTTACCACAAGGTCACAAAATCCCATTTCATCAGACTAACGATTCACATCATTATCTTTAAAGATCATTTATTTAGTTTTATACTTACTTTTAGAATGTTTTGATTTAACTCAGTATGAAAAGTGCCTAAAACCTACTTCAAGACCATGGTTAATTTTATACTCTTAAGGTGAAATATAAATTCCCACTTACCAGTGCAAGAACTCATACTAAAAGTAAACCCACGGTCGGGCGCAGTGGCTCATGCCTGTAATCCCAACACTTTGGGAGGCCAGTGCAGGCGGATCATTTGAGGTCAGAAGTTCGAGACCAGCCTGGCCAACATGGTGAAACCCTGTCTCTACTAAAAATACAAAAATTAGCCAGGCGTGGCGGCGGGTGCCTGTAATCCCAGCTACTCGGGAGGCTGAGGCAGGAGAATCGCTTGAACCCGGGAGGCGGAGGTTGCAGTGAGCTGAGATCATACCACTGCACTCCAGTCTGGCTGACAGATGATGAGACTCCGTCTCAAAAAAAAAAAAAAAAAAAAAGTAAACCTAAACTTCTAGTTCCCAGACCCCACAGTGAAGATGTGCCATAGCAGAGGCTGCAGAAACTGGCAGTAAAATTGTTGTTTTAGTGAACATATTTTCTTACTGGTCACAACAGGGAGAAAAGCTTTGAGATATTATTACATTGTCTCACTAGTGAGATTAGAAGGCTAAGACCCTATGATATTGTCTTTAGTTATATCAGTCTTGGACCAGGCAGCTTTTGAACAGGGTCAACTCTTATTTCAGAAGTCTTGGATCCAGAAAGGCACTTGGCTTTTTATTCTACATGAGAATACCTTGTTACTTCCCTTTTTAATAGCAAGATTTAAAAGAGAAACAAATGTAATCATGTAGAAGTAAAACCAAATGCTTTTAAACATGTAGACAAAGAATTTTATGTTTAATATGTCCACCATTCAAAGAGTAAGGATTTATAAGGCAAGGAGTATTCAGATTAAACTGTATAACAGTCTCACTAATGACTTCCAGAAAGCTGTATTTAAGTTGAAGCTTAGTCCACAGTGGAGCTAAGGAACATTGATATAAACTTGTTACAAAATGTGACATTTCAGTGTGGTATGAGGAATACATCAGAGCAACTTTTTACATCATCATGACATGCTCCAAGGCCTAAAAACTATTTGTGCTTTTGAAACAATAACATTTATTTATTCAGGTGGCTCTTTTCTGGTTCTATTAGTTTATCGGGAATATGACTTGTTTAAAGCATGTCATTATTACATGGAATCTATAATCTTTGCTTTTAGCTAGCTGAATTAATATATCAACTAAGTTGGATATTTTTTCAACATTGCTAGGCAAGTAGCCTTAAGAATTATAAAGCCAGGCATGGTAGTATACACCTGTAGTCCAAACTACTCAGGAGGCTAAGCTGGGAGGATCACTTGAGCCCAGGAGTTTAAGTCCAGCTTGGATGACACAGTGAGACCCCATCTCAAAAATAAATCTTTTTTTTTTTTTTTTTCCCTTGAGATGGAGTCTCATTCTGCTACCCAGGCTGGAGTGCAGTGGCGTGATCTTGGCTCACTGCCACCTCTGCCTCCAGCAATTCTCCCACCTCAGCCTCCCCAGTAGCTAGGACTACAGGTGCGCACTACAACACCCAGCTAATTTTTGTACTTCTTGGTAGAGATGGGGTTTCACCATGTTGGCCAGGCTGGTCTCAAACCCCTGATCTCAGGTGATCTGCCCACCTCAGCTTCCCAAAGTGCAGGGATTACAGGTGTGAGCCACTGCGCCCAGCCAAAAAAAAAAAAAAAAATTTTTTTTAAGTAGTATAATAAGGGAGTATGAAGGCTTATAAAGAGAATTCTGGCTGGGTGCGGTGACTCACACCTGTAATTCCAGCACTTTGGGAGGCCGAGGCAGGTGGATCAGGAGGTCAGGAGATCAAGACCATCTTAGCCAACATGGTGAAACCCATTTCTACTAAAATACAAAAAATTAGCCGGGTGTGGTGGTGCATGCCTGTAATCTCAGCTACTTGGGAGGCTGAGGCAGGGGAATCGCTTGAACCTAGGAGGCAGAGGTTGCAGTGAGCTGAGATCGTGCCACTGCACTCCAGCCTGGTGACAGAGCAAGACTCTGTCTCAAAAAAAAAAAAAAAAAAAAAAGAATTCTATTTAATAGAAAACTCTGAATCTTTCCTATTTATACATTAAAATAGGAAAACACAGCCAAGAGCTTTAATTTAGCCTAAACCTATATCTTGACAAATAATCCTGTGGGTATTTTGCAACATTGCATTCAAGTCAAGCCTAACTATTAGCAAATACACAAATTAAGAGACATATTTTGTCCTTAATAAAAGATAATCAGCTGGGCACAGTGGCTCACGCCTGTAATCCCAACACTTTGGGAGGCCGAGGCAGGTGGATCACGAGGTCAGGAGATCGAGACCATCCTGGCTAACACGGTGAAACCCCGTCTCTACTGAAAATACAAAAAATTAGCCAGGCGTGGTTGCATGCGCCTGTAGTCCCAGCTACTCAAGAGGCTGAGGCAGGAGAATTACTTGAACCTGGGAGGCAGACGTTGCAATGAGCCAAGATCGCACCACTGCACTCCAGCTTGGGTGACAGAGCGAGACTCCATCTCAAAAAAATTTTTAAAAAAAATAGAAAAATAAAAGACAACCATTTATTAACTAGAGTAATACCCTATTATACCTTATAGGCTCAGGATATGCTGCAGGAAAGGTATAGAATTATTGCACATTTGTGAAACTCACACTTCACTATTCAACATGGGCCCCAATAACAGCAGGGAGCAAAGGATTACTAAACTAGCCAGTACATGAATAGATCAGGTTTAATGAATTAACTCCCAAGTGACACACTGTATTTGGGAGAGAGACTCATCTAGCCTATTATGAGTGTGTAGATCTAAAAGTTTTCACACATAAATTTCATTAATTTGAAAGATTATTTTTATACTGCATAGGTCCACTTGCCTCTAAATAAAATGAACCTAAAATAAAAACAAACTTATACTTTGTGAGACATCCTGGTATTTAGAATTTTTCTACCTGTCTCTGAAAGTCAGAACCATACTCCAATGAGGCAAGTATTTGGTTATTCAACTTCTCAAAGTGTTTATATTATACATGGGCCATATTGTACATATTTAGAAAGTCTGTAGATCAGCAGTCCCCAACCTTTTTGGCACCAGAGACTGATTTCATGGAAGGCAATTTTTCCACAGACCTGGGGGCAGGGAGAAGGGATGCAGGGAGGGGGTGGTTTCAGGATGATTCAAGTGCATTACATTTACTGTGCACTTTATTATCATTTCATTGTAATATATAATGAAATAATTATACAACTCACCATAATGTAGAATCAGTGGGAGCCCCGAGCTTGTTTTCTTGCAACTAGACGTCCCATCTAGAAGTGACGGGAGACAGTGACAGATCATCAGGCATTAGATTCTCATAAGGAGCACATGACCTAGATCCTCACATGCACAGTCCACAACAGGGTTCACGCTCCTCTAAGAATCCAATGCTGCTGCTGACCCGACAGAGGTGGAGCTCAGGCAGTAATGCAAGCAGTGTGAGCAGCTGTAAATACAGATGAAGCTTCACTCTCACCTGCAGCTCACCCCTGCTGTTCAGCATGGGTGTGGGTGGCTGGGGACCCCTGCGGTATATTATACACCCATAGCAACTTTAGGAGAGAGAATTTTTCCCAATATAACTGCAGATTATAAAATTAAGTCAACAGGTATTTTTCTTACCCTTCTATGGTTATTACTATTCCAACTAAATGTATGAATGGCCTAATCTAATTGTTTTTACATCTTGGTTTAATTTCTCAGTAACAAGTAATTATCACCAAAATCGCATTCCTTTTTTGAAATCAAAACAAAAGCCCAAGTTCCTAGAAATTATTATACAGGGATAAATGAAGCACTCAAGGTGGGAGGACCATGAAATTACAGTTGATCCTTGAAAACATGGGTTTGAATGGTGTGGGTCCACTTATATACAGGTTTTTTTCTGTAAGTATATTGGAAAATTTTTTTGAGATTTGTGGCAATTTGAAAAAACAAACCATGTAGCCTAGAAATATAGAAAAATTAAAAAGTTATGTAGATACTAGCCTATTTTATCATTTACTATAAAATACACACAAATCTATTATAAAAAGTTAAAATTTATAAAAACATACAAACACAAACTACATGGCACCATTCACAGTTGAGAGAAATGTAAACAAAGATACAGTATTAAATCATAACTGCATAAAATTAACTGTAGTACATACTGAGCTACTATAATTATTTTGTAGTTACCTCCTGTTGCTATTGTGGTGAACTCAAGTGTCAAAAGATCTGCTTAAAACACCATGTGATGCTAATCATCTCTGTATGAGCAGTTCAACTCTCCATAAACCGTGGATCACAGTAAAAAGTGACCCCTTGCGGTTCTTGCATATTTTTCATGGTTAGTGCAATACTGTAAACCTTGAGGACATAAAAACTGCAGGACCCATATGAAGTACCACCAGTCATAGAAGTGCTCCCAAGAAGCACAGAAGGGTCATGACATTACAAGAAAAAGTTAAATTGCTTGATACCATAGATTGGGGTCTGTGGTTGCCCACCATTTCAAGATAAATGAGTCCAGCATAAGGACCATTGTAAAAAAAAAAAAAGAATAAAAGAGAAGAAGGAAGGAAGGAAGGAAGGAAAAAGAAGGAAGGAGGGAAGGAAGGGAGGAAGGGAGGGAGGGAGGGAGAAAAGAAAAAAACTCATGAAGCTTTTACTGCAGTTATGCCACCAGGCATGAAAACCTTGCACTTTTTGTGAAATAGCTTTTAACTTGCATTTAAAATGCAGCTTCATGTGAGTATGGGAGTGCTCTAAGGCATATCTATAGATTCCAATGTGATTCAAGAAAAAGCAAAGTTATATGACAACTTAGAGCAAAAGGAAAGTAGATTTGCTGATGAAGAAGTAGCAGACGAGTTCACAGATGCCATTCAGAAGATAACTGAGAAGAAAAGATATCTGCCTTAACAGGTTTTTAATGCAGAAGAAAGTGCCTATTCTGGGAAATAATGCCACAAAGGAAATTTATTAGAAAGAGAAGCAAGCACCATGATTTAGGCAGGAAAGGATAAGCTAACACTGTGCAAATGCAGTTGTGTTTACAATCAGGACTATATATATCTGTAAAGCTGCTAACCCCCAAGCCTTGAAGAAAAAAAAAAAAAACACCAGATGACAGTCTTTTGGTTGTATACCAAGAAGTCCTAGACAATGAGAACCCTTTTTCTGGATTGGTTCTGTCAATGCTTTGTCCCTAAAGTCAGGGAAGTACCTTGCTAGTAAGACACTATCTTTTAAAGTTCTTTTGATACTGGACAATGCCTCTGGCCACCTAGAACCCCATAAATTCAACACCAAAGCGATGAAGTGGTCTCTGTGCTCCCAAACACAACATCTTTAATTAAGGAATAAGGGGGTCATAAGGGCTTTTTAGATCCATTACACACAGTACTCCGGAAAGGACTGTCAATACTGTGAAAGAGAACCCCAAGAGAGAACATTATGAAAGTCTGGAAGGAATGATTATGCCATGCCACTGAAAATGCCATCATTGTTACAGAAAAAGCTGTGAAAGCCAACAAGCCCAAAACAATAAATTCTGGCTGGAGAAACCTGTGCAGATGTTGTGCATAACTTCATAGGATTTACAAAAGAGTCAGTCAAGGAAATCGTGAAAGAGATTGTGGATGTGGCAAAAAAAAGTGGGGTGTGAAGGGTTTCAAGAGAAATTCAGGAGCTAATAAACACCACACCATAGGAATTAACAAATGACTTGTTGATGGAGATGAGTGCTTCCAAATCAGTGCAAGATGATGAGGAAGAAAACTTAGAAGCAATGCCGAAGAACAAGATGATGTAAGACAATCTGGCAGAAGGGTTCCAACTATTCAAGGCTGCTTTTGACTTCTTTTACAACATGGACTCTTCTATGATATGGACACTGAAACTAAAGCAAACAGTAGAAGAACGACTGGTACCATATAGAAACATTTTTAGAGAAATGAAAAAAGCAAAAAGTCCAATTACAATATATTTCTGTAAAGTTAGACCAAGTGTGACTGCCTCTTGTGCTTCCCCTTCCATCTCTGCCACCCCTGAGTCAGCAAGACCAACCCCTCCTCTTCCTCCTGAGTCTACTCAATGTGAAGATGACAAAGAGGAAGACTTTTATGATGATCCACTTCTACTTAATGAATAGAAAATATGTTTTCTCTTTCTTAGGATTTTCTTTATAACATTTGTCTTTTGTCTAGCTCACTTTAAGAATACAGTATATAATACAAATAACATACAAAATGTGTTGATTGTTTGTGTTACTGGCAAGACTCCCAGTCAACTGTAAGCTATCAAGTTTTGGGGGCATCAAAGTTACACATGAATTTTTGACAGGAAAGGAGGATGGTGCCCCTAACCCCTGCACTGTTCAAGAATCAAATGTATGACCCTTCTATCCTAACAGAAAAAAAACTACACAAATGGTAAATTACTTGAGGTCTATTCTTCATTCAACACATTTTTATTGAACACTTATTATATGTTCTGGGGACAAGAAGAAGTCTCTGCCTTCAAGGGACTTACACTCTAGCGGGAAAGGAAACGACAGTCAAAAAATAAACACGATAAAATTGCGGTAAGTGCCATGAAGAAAATCAATAAGGTGATATAACTGATAATGGATAAAATGGGTAACTACTTTAACTAGGGTCATCAGATAAGGCCCTCTAAGGAACTGACAGCTGACAGCTGAGAGATAAGCAGCAGCCAGCCAGCCAGAGATGAACCTAAGAAAATATATTCCAGGCAGATGAAACAAGCTTGCACAAGCCTGATATGAGAAAGAACTTGGAATAATAGAAGAGCAGAGGGAGGTCAGTGTGGTGGTGAGGTAAAGGAGTGAGGCTGTAAAGTAAAGGAGGTGAAGCTGGAAGGCAAGGTAAGCATGATAATGAAGGGCCTTGGAAGCCACCAAAGAGAAAGCCAGGAAAGGTTTAAGTAGGAACAACGTTAGTTTCCAAATTTTGAAGCTCATTCATGTGGCTATGAAAAACCAACTGTAGGAGACAAGAATGGAAACAGACCAGTGAGTCACACAGTAGTCCAGGTGAGAGTGAAGGAGGTTTAACCTAGTAGCTGTGGAAATGTAGAACTGGCATGACATGGTAGTAGATTAGATATGGAGCTTTTGGCCTGAGTAATTGGAGAAACTCATTTACTAAGGTAATGAAGAGTTGTTTTACTCTTCAACTTTCAAACAACTGAAAAACAATTTTAAAAATATGAAAAAATAGATTTTAGATATTAGACACCAGGCAGCACAGGACAGTAGAATTAAACAAGGTGAGTCCCATGATTGCTCCAAGATTATTGCATACAGGCAGTTTTACAAGGAGGCAGTTTCTAGGCTGTGGTGCAAGAAGGGAGAACCCAAAAAGAACCAAGCAGTCTTGCTGAGTTGAGGAGACAGAATTGAGAATTTGGGGAAGGCCTGGGGTCTAGAATTTTAGGTAGGAGTACCAAGGAGAATGCAGCTACACAGAAAGGGAGGGGCTCCAGAGACATGCAGAGGGCTCCTTTCAAGTCTTTGGCTGAATATTGATCAGCACAAGCATGTGAGGGAATACCCAAGAACAGGTTAAGAACCTCCAAGAAGCAGGCAGAAAAATTCCAAAGTTCACACAAGTCTGGGAATAGTTCATGCTACTACAGCCAAAGAAAAAACCTCATAATGAACAGAGCATCAGGTAGAGTACTCAGAAGGATATTCCTTCAGTAAATGGAGAAAAACTAAAGGCTGCTCTTGCCCACCTAACAAAGCTTAAAAGCAAGCCTTGAAATAATCAGACTGTTTCCAATAACTTTACAGTGTTCCAAAACAAAGCTCTCAAGAATATTTAAAAGACTACCAAGAATACACACATACACACAAAAACCAACAGTATAAAATTCATAGCCAATAAAAAATTACCAGGCATGCAAAACAGCAGTACAATGACCCAAAATGAGGGGGGAAAATGACCCCAATAACTGTTTTAATATCTTTATATACTATTCTTATTATAAATGTATTATGTTAAATGAGGTAGAGAAAAGAATACTCATGTTAAAGATAGACATGGAAGATATAAAAAAGACCAAAACCAAACTTCTAGAGATGAAAAATGCATAGGATGGGATCAATAGCAAATTAGCGCAAAAAAAGCAAACTTGAAGGCACAGCAAAAGAAACCATCCAAAATTAAAACAAAGAAAAGGCTGGAAAAATGTATAAAGCATCAGTGAGTTGAGGAACAACTTCAAGCAGTCTAATATACATGTAAATTTGAGTTCCAGAAGGAAGAAGTAAGAGTAGACTATAGAAAATTTATTTTAAGGAATAGCAAAAATTTTTCCAAACTGTATGTGAAAATAGAAAACTACATATAAAATAATATGATTACAAACCCACAGATCCAGTAAGTTCAACAAACCCCAAGCACAGAACACATGAAGAAAGCTAAACCAATGTACACTATAATTGAATTGCACAAATTCAATGGTAAAGAGAAAAATCTTAAAAGTAGCCAAAGTTTAAAAAAAAAAAAGAAAGAAAAAAGACACTTAACATACAGAGGAGCAAAGATTAGAGTGACTGTAGACTTCTTGTCAGAAACAATGCAACAACCCAGGAGGTAACAGTACAACCACATCTTTAAACCTAGAATTTTATACCCAGCAAAAGTATCTTTCAAACATAAAAATTTAAAATCTTTCTCAATAGGGTAGGCCTATACACCTTGCTAAAAGGATTTTCGATTTTTATCTTCAAAGTGCTAATAAGCCACTAATGGATTCTAAATGATGAGACTTACATTTCAGAAAAGATATATTACATTTTTGAGATGAGTGGGTTAGGTGTGGGGGAAAGAGGAGTCAAGCATACATAAGAGCAGAGATAGCAGAAACTTGCTCAAAAAACAAAGGATGCTGACTTAAATAAGAGCAGTGGCAGTGGGGAGGAAGAAGAGTGGACTGATTAGAAAAATATCTAGAATATAATTATTCAAAGACTCATTGATTGGATGTGAGGTATGAGGAAGAAAAATGAGTCAAGAATCATTCCTAAGTTTCTGATATAATTAACTATACTTACATATAATTTTACCCACCTGAAAAATAATTTAAACCAACATACACCATCAAAACCACAAATGAAGCAATCCACACAATTGAATTAATATACTCTAAACACTGCTTTTAAACTAAGAATTAACTGTGTAAAAGTTGTACATAAAAATAGAACAGCAATTTTGTAGAAGAAAAAGATGAAGGCATCACTTTTCATTTGAAATCTGCAGTGAGCTCAATTTTGGATTTGAGATCACTGCCACTGTTCCCTATGGAAACAGTAAAAGCATGGTTTCTATGAACCATCTGTTGAGATGCTGAAGTGCTTCTACAGAACACTTCCTTCTAAAGGTAGATCACTATAATGGAATTTTACCATTTAAAAAATTGTAACTCATGTATAAAAGGCTGCATATTTTTGGTAATCAACTTCTAGTTCAGCAACCTTGCTTTCCACGTTTCTATCTTCACAGTTAGGAATTATCAGTGAGATTTTTTTTAAGGACTTTAAATAGTAGTAACACATTTATTGTAGATTTGCTAAGTACTAAATACTTTACACTGTGCAAGTACCTTACATGACAACCTCATTTAATCTTAACAACCCTATTACATAGTTATTATCCCCACTTGTAGTTATTATCCCCATAAATGGGTTAACAAGTGAGGAAATTGATATACAAAGAGCTAATATGTGGCAGGGCCAGAGATTTGAACCCAGAAAGGTCTGACCTCAATCCCTGGACTCTTCAGAAATCCACCTCTAAACCTCACAAATATTCCTGCTTATTAGAAAATGTGCAACTGATCCTCTGATTTTGAATGAATACATGCTTTACATGTAATAACCAAGTTTGTAAATTATGTTTATTTAAAACTTCACAAAACCTTATCATTAAAATGTTCAAGCTTTCAATTTGCCTCAAGAGATTCTTGCAAATTAACCAGGTGTGGTGGCAGGCACCTGTAATCCCAGCTACTCGGGAGGCTGAGGCAGGAGAATCACTTGAACCCAGGAGGCAGAGGTTGCAGTGAGCCAAGATGGTGCCACTGCACTCCAGCCTGGGCAACAGAGCGAGACTCTGCCTCAAAAAAAAAAAAAAAAAAAAAGAGAGAGAGATTCTTCAAAGCAGGTAACTTAATGAGCAAGAATTATAAGTAGACTATTAGAGCTTTCATTAACATACGTATATGCATGTGTATAACAGGATGCTGCATTACAGAACCTATATCATCAGAGACATGGGATGGCCGATTATAGACACCAAGGACCTGAAAATGTACGGAGGGTTTAATACATTAAGTTGCACAACAGATAAACTATCAATGATGCTTGTGATAGGACACACAGCACTGTGTTAGGAACCACAACTCAGATGATCTATCTGGAAACCATGTTGTATGATGGAAATGGATGAGTAGGCATATACTTAAATTTTTCATGCTGAATTACATGGCATATTGTACGCATGCATTGTTCGCCAACAACTATACAGTTATTAACTCAAAATTGTAAACGAACAAAACATTTCTCCACAGTTTAACAGAAACTCACAGTTTAAAAGTTAATTTTCTTCCTTCAACAACAAAGAAAACCTAGAAACTGAAAGTCTCCAGTAAAGTTCTTTTATTCGGATTTAACCTAAAATAGTTTGCTAGATCTCTCTTTGATAGAGAAATGAAATCTCCAGTTCTATAGACTATAATGGAAAAGTATTGAATTTGCATATTTCCAATAAAAGATATTTGCTTCATGCTTTGGGCATCTACCATAGTTTCCCAAAAGACTATGTCCAGTAAACATAACTGTCACAGTACTGAAGCGCAAACTTACAAAATTGTCCTTGTGTTACCACAACACACACAGTCTTTAGTTGGCTGACTATCCATGTTGTTTGAAAAGCATGAAAATACAGGTTTTTAGCATGCACACCCAGTTGGAAAAGGACTTGTTCCTCCGGAAACACCATTAATTCGCTTTGGCAGAGCTGAGAGCACCTGTGCATGTGAACAAGCAGATGGGTATCTCACTGGTTTCTGCAGTCATCTCTTTCCTTGATAGGTAACTTTTGATACCAGCCAGGGGAGAGTCCAGGCATTTAACTCAGCTTATGATTTAATTTTCCACAGCTAAGAAAACAAAATCACCAAAATAAGTTAGTTCTAGGAAAACCAGGTGGGATTTATAGGTACTCTTACATGACTATAAACCAAGAATCCTTTATAAAAGAAGAAAATGTATCAAGTCTGGCAATAGCAACTATAGAACATCATAGAGAAAAAACATTTAAAACTTCCAGGATCAGAAATAATACAATGCAGTTCATGTACTGGTTTTCATTCATTCTACATCTGTACATTCCCCAGGATCAGAGTAAGACCATTACCCAGCTCAGGCTATTAAACTGATATGAAATTCAAACTTGATTTTTTTTGTTCCATTCAAGAGCACTGTCTGTTACATTTGTGTAAAATGAGAAAACCGAAGCTGAAAAGCCTGTGGACCACCAATCAAAATGCCTATTTCTTTACCTCAAGAGTTATTTCCATGCTAGAAACACACACACACACACAAACACACACGTGTGAAGAACACAGATTTCTGTACATAGTAATTTTTAAGACTAGGATGCTACAGAGTGGTGGGGATACTTACTCTTATATTAAATCCTAGAAGATCACTTATAACACCTGAGACAGCAGAAAGGATAACTACTCTTGTGATATTGTAGATTAAGGGATTCATTGTCAGTCCATAGAGTCTAAATGGTGTGTCCAGCTCCTACAAAAAACACCAAAGAATTGAAATGAGATACATGTTTTCTCATAGCTACTCAGTGACTTCTTGCTGTGTTTTGTCTTGGGTATATATGAATGCTTAAGGCTGTCTTTCCTTAATATTCAAAGAGCTACCTTCAAAAAATCCATAACGTGTTCTCACCTACTTTTCTACTAACCAAGATTTTTTTTAGGTGGATTTGAGCAATATGTCATTTGTAGTTTTATATATATATATATATATATATATATATATATATATATATATATATATACACACACACACACACACACACACACACATATATATAAAATATGACAGACATCAGCAATCATCAGAACCTGGGTAACAAAATTGGAAATTTTTTCATAGTAGTTATTAACCCAAAACCATCAGGTCAGCATTTTGAATCTACACAGCCTAGCATCTATCTCTTACTGGGTTCTGAGAAGAAAAACATTAATTAATGTATTTAAAACAGGTTAACTCACTTTATTTTTCTGGTATAACACCACCACATCGTGGTCATAGCTAGAGCCTGGGTCCTCTACATGGAGAGTCTGGTATGGGTCTTTAGGCCATGGTCACTAAATTCCTGATAGGGAGACTTGGTGAACATGTCTCTTACCAGAGGTTGGGGGTGAAATAGCTGTAGGTCTTGGAGATGGCATCAAAGGTGCCCTTGGCAAAATTGGCCAGGGTAGCAGCGCAGTCCCCAGTCAAAGTGCAGCAGTGGTGGGTATCCACCATCAGCAGCAGGTTCCTGGGCACAGGGGCCAAGACAGTACCAATGCCTCTGGAGGCAGGGATGAGGCCACCAGCACAGAGATGCAGGCTGCCAGTCACCTTGCAAGGGTAGTGTGACTGTGGGGCTTGCTAATCTTGTTCCCCCAGTAGTCTCCTCACACAGGGAGGATAAAGAGCTTGACCATGATTATAGCCCCATGGATGGTGCTGGCTACCTCCTTGGAGCACTAACACCCAGACCAACATAGCCACTGTAGTCCTCAATGGTGACAAATGCCTTGAACCTGGTCCTTGATGCACAAAGAAGAGGCAGATCTCCTCCAGGGACTTGATCTTCATGTCCTTGACCAGATGACCCAACTTGGTGATGGCGAGCCACTCTTTGTCCTTAACCTTGCCTCCAGGAGCTCTGTGACCTCAGCTCTGGTCCTAACCACCACTGTGACCCCTACCCCTGATGCCACTGTGGAAGAGTCCACTTCCAGGACCCCTCCCAACCCAAGGTATCATCTGCCATTTAATGTTTTCTCAGAGAAGAGACTGATTTAACTCAAATGATAGTAAAAGTGTATCACAGCCTATGACTTACTTTCAACAACTTGGTGGACAGCTTTAATACATTGTTTACTAGAGTAAGCTGTTCTTTCTTATTTGGCTTTTTTTCCATCTTAAGATATAAATTAATCTAAGGGAAGGAATAGAAATTAAGGTAAATTTCTTAGAAAAAAATATATATACTGCATAAAATCTGGCATATTTCAAAGGTCATGTTTTCAAGTAAAATAAATTTTGAAATTCCAATAGCTATTGCTACAGAAAACATATGTCATGTACTCTAGCCCCCATTCCTGATCAGTCTCCCTCTGGCAAAGAAAAACTACTTAATGATGAAAAATTAATGATGAAGCAATTTAAATATCAAAACAATGAAAAATTTTAATATTACTTGCAACATAACATAATTAGCACGTAAGCACCTTGAGTTCAAAACCTCTATCTTATTCATCTCACTATCCCCCTAGATAATCTAACATCCTCATTAAACATTTATGGAATGGAAGAAGATAGCTCCTTTTACTTTACTAATTCCTTATATTTTGCCTTGTAGGAAGAATTCTCCATTATGATTCTAAGACAAAAAAAAAAACAAAAACGAATGATAAATGTTTTTATTCAAAGTTTATGGAAAAACTTGAAATTAAAAACAAAATTTTAAAAAACTTTATACTACTCTGTATTTACAAGAGATATTTCTCAATCTTAGTGTCTATTCACATACTGAAAACCAAGTATTTTCCAAACACTGAATAATGTATTCTATGTCTGATACAGAAGAATTCAAGAAGCTTATTATACATGCTAAATGACAATTACTCTAAAGATCTAATACTTGACATAGAATATGAGATTAAAAGCATGCTCCATTACTGCCAATAAAAATCTTTCTATAGTATACAAAGTCTTTTCAATACATTAGATCTTAATTCTCACAGAGCAGGAGGAGATATTACATCCATTTTATTAGGGATAAGCAACTACAGAGCAGCAAAGTGACTCGTGAGGTCCTGTAGCTAGAAAGTGACAGCTAGACAGTGATTAAACCCTGAATCCTCTGCAGGAACCTTACAGCGTATTACGCTACCCCTAACCACTAAACCCAATTGACAGGACTGATCAATACCTGTTCTGTAAGTAATATCGAAACATTGCTGTATTTCTTATTGGTTTCAGACCCCAATGAGGCCAGACGCAATAAGAAAAGTAGTAAAGCTGTTTCCCAGATCAAAAACTCCCAGTTATAAGCATCATTCAGGAAAGTTTTATGTCCTTGGAGAACCTATACAAAGGATCAAAAAAAAGTTAAGTTTTTCATTTACCTTAAAATCATGTAATTACTCTTTTACTCTGTCAATTTAAGAACATTTCCAAAAATCCAATATTTTAATACTCAAAGCAGAAGAGCTTTAATACTCATAAAATATTACCTATTTATTTAATCACTATATATTTCTCTAAGTTTTCTAGATTTTCTCCTTTAGCAAGGGTCTAGAAGTAACAAAGAAGGAAAATACCAAAAATAAAATAAGACAAATGCATTTGCAGCTACTTTAACTATCAGTGTGTCCACTCACAACTATATGGCAACCATTATTCAAAGTAATAACTTTGCATTATGTCAAGTGAGCTCCCTAAAACATGTGGCTCATTCCACTGGTATGACTAGAAAATCCTAAGGATCAGTTCTTTATTCTGTTTTAGGCTCCAAATAACAATAGCAGCAGCAACTACCATTTACTGAGTGCCTATTATGTGTCAAATTTTCTGGTAAAAGGTTTTTGTTTTTGTTTTTAAATTTGTTGATTTAAAAGTAAAGAAATTTACTCAAACAAGCCCAAAGTAAGATGGAATTTACTGAAAAACATACAGATAATGCTCACAGAAACCTTGTGAAAAACAGGAAGTCACCAAGCAGCTGCCCTCTCCATCTCGCTTCCCCCAGGGCTACGTAGGCTCCCATCTCCACTCCTCTTAGTCAGCTCCATTGCCTTACAAGACCTTTGTTTTCTGCCTCCCCACTGAGTTTGACTCATATTAGTTTTGGCTTGTCATGGCACCCTAGCAGCAGACTTCTCAAGATAAAATGTGGAAATCAGAAAGCAATAGAATCCTAAAAGTGCTGAAAGGAAATAACTGGCAACCTGGAATTCAATTCCTGGTAAAAAAAAAAAAAAAAAAAAAAATCATTCAAAAGTGAAAGTGATAAAATATATTTTCAAACAAGCAAAAACTGAGGGAATTCATCACCAGCAGACTGGCACTAAAATAAATACTAAAGGAGTTACTCAGGTAGGAGGAAAATAATCCCAGAGAGAAACATAGAAATTCAGGAAATAAGAAGCAATGGAAAAGGTAAATATGTGAGTAAATATGATTAATTACACAAAACAATAATAATTACATCTTGTGGTTTTAAAATATATGTAAAATTAAGGTGAAGGACAATAATACAAAAGGTGAAGAGGTAAATGGGATAAACTGTTCTAAGGGCCTAGCATTATCAAGAGAGTGATAAATTAATCATTTTATTAGACTATAAAAAATTATGCATGCATGTTGTAATCTCTTTACTACTTAAAACAATAGTAAAAGAATATATAACAAGTTAATAGGATTAAGTGGAATATTTAAAAATATTTGGTTAATAAAAAGATGACGAGAGGAGTGAAAAAGGAAAATTAGCAGGTAGAAAAAGTAAGAACCAAATATATTTGTGGTTATAGTAACAACATTAAGTTTAAATGGGCCAGACACTCCAAAATCTAAGACTGTGAGGATGGATTAAAAAACAAGCAACCAACTGGGCACAGTGTCTCATGCCTGTAATCCCAGCACTCTTGGAGGCCGAAGCAGGAGGATCCCTTGAAGTCAGGAGTTTGAGGCCAGCCTGGGGAACAAAGCCAGACTCCACTTCTACAAAAAATTTAAAAATTAGCCAGGCTAGGTGGCATGTGCTTGTAGTCCCAGCTACCAAAAAAAAAAGAAGAAGAAGAACGAATGAACGAACACCAAGCAACCATAAGAGGAAATGCTGATTATGAGAGACACACCTAAAATATGAGAACAAAAGAATAAAAACAGGTAGACAAAGATATAACATGTAGAAATGAATCAAGACAGCTGGTGCAATGAAATTAACATCAAATCAATAAGAAACATTACAAATAGAGACATTTTGTAGGGTCATGAAAGGCAAAGCCTGACATTTTTCCAGATTAAAGGAGACTAAAGAGATGTGACAATTACATGCAATATGTAATTCTGAATTGGATCCTGGATTCAGAAAAAAAAATAAATCACTATAAAGGACATAAAAGTCAATTGCCCAAAAAGATGGATAACAAAGCTAAATCTGGATGTACCCAGTTACACATAAAGCAAAAACTGACAGAAGAGGAAACACAGACAAATCCACAATCAGAGTTAAACACACCTCTACCAATGGCTGACAGAATAAGCCAAAAAATTCAGTAAGGATGTAGGTAATTTGACACATAAAGGACACTGCTCTCAACAATGACAGAATACAAATCTTGTCAATGTGCTAATGGAAAATTTAATAAAACTGAATATATGCTGGATAACAAAGTAAACCTCTACATATTTCAAAGGACTGAAAATATTCAGAGTATGCTTTGACCACAGTAGAATTACGTTAAAATTCAATAAAATTCAAAAAGTATAAGATAAACCTGTAACTTCTTTTAATGCAGAAAGCACAGAAGTGCTTTACAAAAATAGACCCTGTCAAAAGGATACAGGAGGGGGTTTCTAAGGGCTCCCACTGGCCAAATTTGGGACAATGTAGGCATCCAAGCAAATACAGTAACAGATTTTTTTTTTTTTTTTTTTTTGTAGAGATGGGTCCTCATTATGTTGCCCAGGTTGGTCTTCAACTCCTGGCCTCACACAATCCTCCCACATTAGCCTCCCAAAGTGCTGGGATTACAGGTGTTAAGCTGCTATGCCCAGCCTATAGTAATAGATTTTAACCCACTGTATAAAAATGAGAATACATGATTCCACAGTATAATAAATAAATGAATGAATAAATGAGAGGGAAAGAAATGAAAGATCTACCTTGGAGTGACAACTAATAAATACAGAAGGACTAATGTAGTCAGAAAATCAGTACTTTGCAATCATATGATAGTTTTATTATCAATTAATAATTACCAACTAAAATTAGAGCGATCTTACAGTTTGAAAGGACTTCAGAATTACTTGTATTCCCATTTTGAAAGGTTAGAAAAATTACCAAACATCCAAAATAGTAAAAAATGTAGATGCATTAAAAATACATACTTAAAGACAGTGACCTAAGTCTAAAACAGAAAGTGAACTCTATGATAGAATTTTCATTTTTCCTTAAAGCAGATGTGAAACTTTTACCTGAGCACAACAAATGAAAGCAATCGAAAGTGTCAGTAGGAAGACCGAGGATACAACCACATCAACTGAACGCTGTGGCCCCCGTCTCTGTGGAGTGAGACACATGTGTTAATGTTTTAGTTACTGGCAGACAGCAACCACCCTCACATTATTAACACTCTGAATTGTACTACATTCATGTGAAAATAATGTTTATAAGAAGTTTGTGAGATAGGATTTTAACATATTTTGGACGTCATCAACTTTAAGTACTGAAATCCATGCATTTCCAAATTAAGGGTGACTGATTCATTGACATACTTTCAGCTGGAGTATTTCCCAAAAAAGTCAGAAAAATATGCACTATTTAATTATCACTTTGCCCCTAGGAAATTCAGATTTTCTTTTCCCTTTCTAAGCTCTTCTTTACCTACCCCTACCAGCTTTGCAGAGATATGACATCCAACTTGCTGTCCAGCAAGTCTGTCAGCTGCTGATATAATCTGCCTGACACCCAGAACTACACTGTCTACTGAGTAACTGCTGCCAGGAGCTTCAGTGGGCATATTCTTACACATACTGTACTGTTAATCAAATAAAACTCACCTTTAGATAGGAACGCAGTGATAACCATATTTTAATATTCTCCACCTTCTTAAGTCTGAAATGAGGTATTTCATATTTCCTAGCTTTCCTGGCAGAAGTAATATGGCTGAAGAGCTTTGCAAATAAAAATCTCTAGAAGAGGTTTAAAAAAAATCACAGTGAAATGTATATATGTGTCTGTGTATTCATATAACCGCCAACGATATTCCCAGAATACAAAAATGTTAAAAAGAATGAAGTTCTAATCAGTGACCAGTAAGACAGGCAGTGAAAATTTTCATTAATAGCTCATTACCCTGTGGTTTCCAAAGCACATTACATAGTAACATACTTCTTCACAATGTGGTACACTCAACATTTGCAAGGAATATTCTTTGGAGACCCCCAAAGAATGGTTGGCGTTTGTGGACCCACTACTTCACAAACTCAAATGTTTATACATGATTCTGGCTTACTCTCAAATAAAATTTCCATTCAGAATCACATTTCTGTGGCTGGGCATGGTGGCTCATGCCCTGTAATCCCAGCACTTTGGGAGGAAAGACGGGCGGATCACTTGAGCCCTGGAGTTCGAGACAAGCCTGGGCAACAAAGTAAGACCTCACCTCTACAAAAATACAAAAAATTAGTCGGGTGTGGTGGCGCAGGCCTGTAGTCCTAGCTACTGGGGAGGCTGAGCTGGAAGGACTGCTTGATCCTCAGGAGGTCAAGGCTGGAGTGAGCCGTGATCACACCACTGCACTCCAACCTGGGCAATAGAGCAAGACCTAGTCTCAAAAAAAATAAATAAATAAATCACACTTCTTCTGCATATCACCAATATTTTAAACCCTCCATCCATAATTTTTATCAAATTTCAATAAATTTATTTCTCACTTGGCCATTTTTCACAAAAACATTATCACATGTAGATAATTATTTTATTCTATGGATAAAAAACAAAAAAGGGACACTGAGTGCAGATGCTAAGCAGTCGGCTAGGCTCACTCACTGGCTAAGCCACTTATTCTACACATGGGGCCTGGCAAAATTTCAGATTACAACGTGTAATATGTAAATAGTCAATAACACAAACAATAAATCCACAAATATCAAAAGTCCACTTATCAATCCTTTATTGCCCACATCAACTTGAAGAGAGACCAAATCAAGAGAACAAAAACAACTCAATGGAATATCATATACAAAAACCGGTAAAAAATTTTACTTATTTCTCCACTGACCTGTTTATATGTTCTCTCTGCCACACACATCATGAAAAAAAACATCCAAGTAAGACACAATCTTTCAAAAAAATTAATTATGGACAAAACAATAATAGGTGTAACAGGTGGTGCCCCACAAAAGAGAGTCAAGATCTCCTCAGCTGAAATGGACTTTAGTTGGTCAAGGCTCTTCTCACGGAAAAGTCGATGTAAGAATGGAAAAAATGCTAATCCAACAGTGACAACATTTCCCAGCATCTGATAACCTACTCCTTGCTGATAGGCATTGACCTGTGAATTAATTTAAAATTTCCACCATTATTGTGTTAGCTAAATGGAGTTACAAAGCAGTATTTATCAAACACTATTTAGACTATTAAAAACACATTCTAAGAGTATAAATACAAATGACATATAGATTTATGACTTTCAAATCTTATTAAAAATTGGGATTCAATGAGATAAGGAATATCTGTAGAGCATACCTGAACAGTTGATTATGTTAATAGAGACCAGGTATAACAAATAATGTATATACTACCATGTAAAGACTCTGACTACAAAATTACATATATATGTTAATAATGTTATTATATATAATATGATATATATATATGTGCTTCAAAAGCAGAATCATACTGTTTTAATCACTAAGAGATTCTTATAAAATAGCTCCTGATCACTTAGTATATTTTTTGAAAAATCTGAAAACATATTCAGTCTTACCCTACTCATGATGATGCCACTTATTTCCAACACAGACATATCCATCTTTTTGCACTCATTCCCCTCCCAGATTATTGCACTAACTCGATCAGAGGAAGGACTTGAATTCTGAAGCCAGAATAAATGATTCTGAGAAGAAAAATATAAAATTGTTTCTATCCATGCTTTCTTGCCTCCATCAGTTTTTCTTTCCCAGGCTCCATTCATTTGCCAACACTCTAATAACCACCTCTATAATGCTGGTCCTTTCTTTTTTTCTTTCTTTTTTTTTTTTTTTTTTGAGACAGGGTGTCACTATGTTGCCCAGGCTGGTCTCAAACTCCTGGGCCCAAGCAATCCTCCCATCTGCCTCCCTCTATACAGCCTTCTGTGTAGCAAGGACCATAGTCACATACCACCACGGCTCGCTAGGTCCATTTTTCTTTACCAAACCATTCTCTCATCTAGAGAGAGACTAAATGTCTTCTGTTATGAGGAGAGATAGCAGTCCATGACCTCCAAGGTTGCTTCCCTCTCTAAAGGTATGGAAGTGAGGATAAGCTTAGTGTAGTCATGGGCCATTAAGAAAGAATTTCTAGAGCTACGAGATTACACTGGAGTAATAGGAAGTAAAGGAAGAGAGATACTAAAAGTCCTTATAGATCACATGAATGACTGAGGAGTTAAGTCTGTTTCTGGTCTAACCAGGACACAAAATTAGTGAGGCTTAGAAAAGCTCAAGTGGAGACAGTCACAATGAAAAGAGCTCCCTCTCCTCCTCTGCCATATCATGTCTTATTCTTTAAATACTAGCTCAAGTCCCATTTCACCAACATGGTCCTCTCTGACAGCCTCAGTCTTACTAACTTTGCCCTTCTCTGAAATGAGAAACTTCTACAGTCTGTATCAGACAAATTAGCATCTTATTATATGGTGCTTTTATGTTGTCCTCTATTTGTTTCCTATATAATTATCTTGTTCCCAAACTAAAAGATAACCTTCTAGAAAAGGACCATCTGGCATATTTTTTCTCTTTCTACCACCATGCTTAGCATAATGCCAACAAGCATTTATTGATTTGAATCACTGATTTGATTGATTCACTGACTTATACAACTCATATTAAGCACCTACTATGTATCATGCCTGTGGATAACATGGAGAACAAGATAGATGTCCTTGCTATCAAGGAGCTTATAGACTTCTGAAGGAAGTTACTATACAGCATGGTAAGGAAAGGCAAGAGTGCTTTAGGAGTATATAGGAAAGGCTTCCTGAAGGAAGCATCACTCAAGCCAAGACCTGCCTGGAAATAAAAAGGAATAAACCGAAAGAATTGGCATTAGAGAAAATTATGTCCCAGGCAAAGAAACCTGTACGTGTAAGGGCCCAGAGGCACATGAGGCCTGGTACATATCAGAAACAAAGAAGGTTAGTCGAGTCGAAGTTCACTATGTTAGGAGCAGGGAGGGAATGGTCAGAGATGAGACTGTATTAGAACAAATAAAGCAACAGAAGCAAGCAATCCAGAAAGAAGAAAAAAGGATTTTAAAGGAAGTGGCATTATCAGATTTGTATTTTAGAAGTATCACTCTGGCTGTAGCAAGGAAAATGAAAGGAACAGAGGCAACCCTACAGAAGCTACTGTAATGATCCAGTTGAAATAAGATGATGGCCTGCACCAAGCAGGGCGACCAGAAACAGGGAGATGCAGGTATTTAGACAGCTGAATCAAAAGAACATAAGCAATTAAGGGTGGAAAGAATGAGGCCAGCTGGGCGCAGTGGCTCACGCCTGTAGTCCCAGTACTTTCGGAGGCCGAGGCGAGTGGATCACTTGAGGTCAGGAGTTCGAGACCAGCCTGGTCAACACGGCGAAACCCCGTCTCTACTAAAAATACAAAAATTAGCCAGGTGTGGTGGCGGGTGGCAGGCGCCTGTAATCCTAGCTACTCAGGAGGCTGAGGCAGGAGAATCACTTGAGCCTGGAAGGCGGAGGTTGCAATGAGCTAAAACTGTGCCACTGTACTCCAGCCTGGGTGACAGAGTAAGACTCCATCTAAAAAAAAAAAACGGGGTCAGGAATGACTTCAAGCTTTTTGACTTGGGTGGGTAGTGTGGTATTAAGAAATACAGGGAATAAAAGAAGAATAGGCTAGGTGAACAGGATTGGAAAATGATTTATTGCATTTGACATGGTGAGTTTACCACACTCAATTATTCTTATATATGTCTTAAAATTATATTGCAAATCTCAAAGTAGGGGAGTGCTAAGGAGATCAACATCATCATGATACTATGCATAACTACTGAAAGCTAATGTAATTTAGATGAATCTTCAGACTGAATGCAAAAAATATTTAGCCTCACTGCAAAATCAGAAAAAGTAGCATAAAATTTTAATGACAGCCAGGTATGGTGACTCACCCCTGTAATCCCAACACTTTGGGAGGCTAAGGTGGGAGGACTGTTTGAACCCAGGAGTTAAGACCAGCCTAAGCAACATAGTGCGACCCTGTCTCTACAAAAAATTTAAAAATTAGCCAAGCATGGTGGCTAATCAGGAGGCTGAGGTGGGAGGATCACTTGAGCTGGAGAGGTTAAGGCTGCCATGAGTCATGATTGCACCACTGCACTCCATCCTGGGCAACAGAGTGAGCTCTGTCCCAAAAAAGAAAAAAGAAAACTTTAATGAGAAAATTTACACTGTTTCTTCTTCATTTTTTAAAAATTATATACATTTAATGAAGCAATTTTTTAAATGAAAATGTATAACCTAAATCAATGGTATCTTTGAATCAAGAATATTTGATAATTAAACAAATATATATCCATCATCCACTATTTGCAAGCCAGTGTGGAAATATTTAGCCTAAAGAACAAAAACCTAAGAATCATAACAATCATTAACATTAAGCAACTGAAAAGTTGATAAGAGAACTATTTCTTCATCATTCAATCTATCCAGAAGTGGAATAAGCTGTATCATTGAATAACAAGCACTCCAGCTCCAGAAGTATTTAAGAGGCCAATTGATCATCTGATGGAGATATTAATAATAATGCTAACATTTATTGGGCATTTACTCTTGCCAGGTATTATGCTATGTACTTTATATTATCTC